>NW_026775575.1:111150882-111305882 GCF_030987335.1 Cornus florida
CCCTTTATCTTGATGAACGCCTCTGGTTGCCGCCTTCTCTTTCTAAAGCCGTTACTTTGATCAAAAGTGTTATGATTTCTACTTTGGATAAGAAGAAAGTGGAGAGTGACCACTGGTGGTCCCATGTTCATGATTTGCTTCAAGAAGCCAGTGTTGCGAAGGAGATTGAGAGTTGCCTTTCACGTGCCAGCATTGTTATTGGAGAGGCTAGTTATGCTGGTTTTGATGATTTGGATGCCGTTACTGACGCCAACAGTTCCAAAGTGCTGCAAATGGGTGCCCGCACTAGTTTGTTGCGAAATATATCTTTTGGGCAAGGAAAGAAGTTGGGATTCCGGGTACTGATATCTGGAAGTCCCAGATCTGGCCAGAGATATCTTGCTTCTTGCCTTCTCCACTGTTTTGCTGGCAATGTCGAAATTCAGAAGGTTGATTTGGCTACAATTTCACAAGAAGGACATGGAGATCCGGTGCAAGGTTTAACACAAATATTAAGTATGTTCCTTTATCTTTTCATCTCTAGTTGGCATAATTTTGTCAATAAAGTAAAAAGTACTTGCAGTTATAGAATTAAAAGGTATAGATCCAAGGTGTTTGCATGTATTTAGGATTTTTTATTTATTCAATATCCAGATATTGGTTATGGGGACGTCGTCTTAGTGTTACAATTGGGTGTAGCGACTTGGTTGTGCCCAAAAAGTCAGATTACAAAGATTCTTCGAATATTTTAACACTGGTATTTGATACAAACTTCCAACATGATTCCAGTGGTTGTTGTTGATTTAGGTCCTTGTTTCATTGAATCAAATCTTAGTATTAGTGAAGGATTCTTTGAGTCTTCAAATCTTAGGATGCTGGGACAGGGTTAGATTCTTAGAGTTCCCACTCTTTCTTATCGTGTACCTTTGGGTAAAACTATGTTTTTGCATTGCATACTGTCTGGTCCTTCTCTAAAATGAGCACTAGAACATTTTTAGATGGTAAACAATGGAACTCCTTGTGAATTTGGGAAGTGTTGCTCCCTCACAAGCATGTTAGACACATGTTCCGTAATTTGATCTAGTTAATTCTGGGATATATTGATTGGATTAGGTATTGCAAGGCTTGGTTTTGGGAGTTACATTGGTTATTGCAGAGATTCATGAAATGAAATTGTTGGCTTACAAAATTCAATTTTCAAAAGTTTTGCATTATACTTCCACAAATTCAATGGTTTGCTTTCTATTCTTATTTTAGCTTTGTGAAAGTGAAATGGGTGCTTTGATCTCTAGACTTCTGAAGCTTGATTTGACTGATTTTATTGTGCTATGTTTACCGCTTGGTGTCTTGCTCTTTAATTTCTTCTCTTGCCTCTTGTGAACTTTTTCATGTTGTTCACCAACTAGGCTTCCCAGTCCTCTCTTAATGCAAACGATAAGAAGTAACCACCTTATTTTACATGGCACTGTTACAGAAAGTGTCATGTGTTGGCATATTCATTGAGCAAATGTCGTGTCATGGTGTATATGTGGTGTCACTTTACATCGACATTGAAGCTATGATTGTAGATTGATGATTGAGCCGAAGGATCGCATTGACATCTTGCTTCAACATTCATCAATTACACAATATAAAGAAGGTTAGTGACCTAAGAGACCATTGATTCAGAGTGAATAAATTAGGAAACTTGAATTAATTTGAAATTATTAATTACAATAATTATAAATTTAAAGTTGAATATTAATTCACTATGAATGAATTCGGTAACATTAATGCTGGTTAGAAAACGTAGATTTTGAGTTTAAGTTGAAAACCAGTTTAAAAGTTGATTTTGGAGAGGATTTTAAGTTGTAAAAATTGATCTGTCCTTAAAAATTCATTAAAAGTAAATTACTTGGAATTTTGTTATCGTCTTATATTTATATATACACATAAATTAGACATGATAAGCTTTCCAACAATATATTATTTGCTTAATTTTGAGTTCGTTTGACCCCTCAACGAAGCATCCAAAGTTAGGCTATATGCAGTCAGGTTTAGCAGAAAAGCTCAATCGATCGAGCAACCTGAATCTCGATTGATCGAAGTTACACCAAAATAGCTTGACTGGAAGCTCGGTCAATTGAGGAAAACCCAGAAGGTGTCAATTGATTGAACAGGCACCCAAAGTAGGTGAAAAACGCGATTCCAAGTCCGAAAAAGTTTTTAAACTTTCCAAAATTCATCCAAAAAATTCCTATCACTATAAAAAGGTGCTCAGGGTTCTCTAAACATTAGAAAGCATAAGATTCATGAATACACAATTTTGAGAGAGAATTCAAGTGAAGTTTGTTCTCGAAAGATGCCTATCCCATGCTCTCTTCGTCTTCGATATAATTCCATTTGTGATATTAGTTAAATTTGATTATTTTTCTTGAATTTAAAAATATGTTTCCACAGTACTTCAAGGATTCAAACATGGATTGGTTGGCCTGTAGAAGTACCTCAGTTTCCCCTTATGTTCTTTGTGTTTGCGGATCATTTGATGCTCTTGTGATAATTGGTGTGAGAGTAAAAGATTGGGCTGCTAAATGTGATAATTAAGGTTTGACTATGAGTGCAAATATTTTGTACAGATAATTTTGAAGATTAAGTCTACCTAATCTACCTTTCTTAGAAATCGATTTCTCGAGTTGCATTCTTAGTCATTCTAACAATTCTTGCCATTTATCTGCTCAAATGGTGGAGTTTTTTGGTCGTAATGGCTGGCAATCTATCTTTTCCTTCACTTCTTTTTTCCCTTTGAAAGTTCTTGACATCTTGTCATATTGAATTTTCATTGTTGATTTTGAATATGTTGTTGTATATGATTTAATGATTCTCTTCATTGTTTTATTATTAGATGTTGTCTACATTCCTTGTAATTTGTGTGGTCTTGTTGTTTTCTTTACTATATATATGCTTTTGAATCATTTGGCCGTCAATGTTCCATTCTTAATTGTTTCTGTTAGTTTATTTGTGGCCTTTGCATATGGTGTTTTCGTTTATCACAAAGTACCTTTTTGGTGGTATCTCACAAAATATATTTTAGTTGGCTATAGCAACAAGAAGAATTTTAAAATGTCACACGCAGTTTTAGCAATTTGTGAATTTCTGTAAGGTTGAGGATTCCATTGTTGGTATATTTTATCCAATCGTATTGAAATTTGAACCTCAAAACCTCAAAGGCCAACACCTAATTGACACGAATGAGGAAATACTTTCATGAATGTGTGCGTCATAGTGATTTTCTAGATTTATTTATTGGAACAGATGCTCAATATTTTATCGATTTCCGTCGCAGTGAGATGTGCTAGTGTGGGGTTGTGCATGATATTCATGCCAAGAATTGATTTGTGGGCTATAGAAACATGCCATCAAGTTGGCGAAAAGGAGAGCGATTCTGATTCAACAAACCTAGAACCATCTGAGAAGAAATGTTGTTTTACACACAGTGATGTCGGAAAGGATAAGAGCTCTAGTTCGATGGTATGTGAATCAGCGGAGATGAGGGGTTCCCAAGATGATATCCAAAGAACCTCGCATATCTGGAACTTATTTATTGAGCAGGTGGAGTCCATGTGTGTGTCTGCATCTTTGATGATTCTGGTATGACTGCCTCTCCTTATTTTATTTTATTATTATTATTTTCTTTTCACAACCTTGAAAAAGTATGACTTATACGACTATTATGCCATCTGACTTCATCTTATTGCATGGGTTATGCTGGTACTAGATATCCACCAACTCACAAATTATTGTATATAAATATATATATATATATATCATTGTATTTATGTGTAAACAAGTAGAAAGTTACTTTTGCAGTGCTTTTCCTACCTACATTCTGAATTTGTTCCCTTATTTTTTGTTCAAGGTGGATTGTTTGAGACTGTGATGTTTACCTGAGTTGTAACTCCATGTTTATTTATCTGACAGTTCCCTCTCTCACTGGATTTAATTTTTTTTTGCTTAACTGCTTTCTGGATGTGGTTTTTGGACACTAATAAGTGGCCTAAATCTGAATGCTTATGAGTTCATCCCTATAGATTTATAGAATTTATGTGGTGGAAATAATTTAGTTATTTTCTCCATTGACAAGTCAGTCACAGAAGGGAGAAGTTAACGCACCATATGACCGGCCCTCCTTAAATGTTGTCTGCTATCGGGAGTAGGTATTAAATTGCAGGTGAAGGGTGAGAAGGCTGGTTGAAGTGGAGTTAATGGACCAAATCATAATGTTAATAACCTGTGCTCAAAATTTCCAACGTTTAGCCATCTTGCTCATTTCTATGATGTTTTTGTCACTCCTGCTAGTGCCATTGCCTTTAATATATCATCTCTATCCTACTTGGCAACCATTCTTGTTGCAGTTGACTGAATTATTTATTAATATTCTGCTTGAACAGGCTACTTCAGAAGTGCCATTTTCATTACTCCCTCTTAGAATAAGGCAGTTCTTCAAGAATGACATACTGAATTGCAATTTTTCAATTCCCTCAGTGGGCACAGTACCCCGATTCTCCGTGCAGGTTGATGGAAAATTCAACCATGATATTGTAATTGATTCATCTGCAGTAGAGTTATCAAAGGATTTAGTTCAACAGTTTGTTCAGTTGATTCATCATAAAATTCACATTCATACGAGTTCACGCAAGGAGGACAAAGCTTGTGACACCTTTGAAGGGGATGCAGATATGGCATGTCACAGCACGGATCCTTGTTCTTCCAGTGGATATGGAAGGAAAACAGAGTGTCCTGACACTTCTGTTACGAAGGTTCCACTTCCTCCTAACAGTAAGAGTGCGAAAGGGAAATCAAGCTTGCTGCTGGCAATATGTATGTTTGGCTACCAAATTCTGAGGTATCCCCATTTTGCTGAACTCTGTTGGGTGACATCCAAGTTAAAAGATGGTCCCTCTGCTGATATAAATGGACCTTGGAAGGGTTGGCCGTTCAATTCCTGTATTGTTCGTCCTAATAAATTGTCAGAGAAGGTAGCTGTTGCTTGTACCTCCAGCAATATCAAAAGCAAAGAAACACCTGGTTTAGTTACAGGCCTAATTGCTATTGGTTTATCGGCATACAGAGGTATGTACACATCACTGGGAGAAGTTTCCTGCAATGTTCGGAAGGTTCTGGAGCTCCTAGCTGGAGAGATTAATGACAAAGTTCAGGCTGGGAAGGATAGATGTCAATTTATTCATCTTTTATCACAAGTGGCTCATTTCGAAGATATGGTTAATAGCTGGGCATACACACTAAAGAGGTACTGTTGTGATTTATGTCAGTGTGCCCCAAAGTTTATTTTAAAATTTTCATTCAATATTTGTCTGACATATGTCTTGTATTTCAGTTTAGAAGTAGATGCACAAATGGCAGTGGCAAACCCTAAGCTACCTTATTTAGGATCTCCGCAAAATTATAATACATGCGAGGATAATCGGCTTCAAATTGATGGCTGCAAGCCAAATGTTTCTAACAATGGTTTCCATGAACCTGAAGTGCTAGAAGAAGGCACCCAGGGGTTTGCTGCTAAAAATATTGAATGTGTTGATTTAAACAAAGGAGATGGCGATTTTGGTAATGCAAATTCTGAGGGTAGAGTTGCAGATATAGAAGGACCTGCAGAACAAATGGTATTACACCATTCTACCCCTGATAAACCGAATGGTATCAATCCTGAACCATGCAGGTCAGAAAATCCAGGATATTATACAGGTTCTGATGGAGGCATTGGGCCCTTGCAACATTCTAACGGAATTGCATGCACAGATTCTGTAGTCCTTCTGGAGGATGGTCCCTGTGGTTCAGTTAATGTGGATAGTGTTGAGTTTCCTAGTTTCACAAAAGAAGATTGCAGAAACAATTTGTCCATGGATGAAACTATTACTGCATCCAAGGATGGCAACCCAATATCTGAAGAACTAAATATAGATGTCAATCCCTCGTCAAACAAGACTAGCAGTTTCTCTTCCGACTCGAAGGTTGTATGTTCATATAGTTGTTGCTCTGGGTGCCTATTCAACCTCCACAATTTGATGCAGAAATATCTCATCCATGAATGGCGATTGAGAGGGATTGATTGGACAGTAGAGGATGTCCATGATGGTGTTGCATCATTATCTGTGAATCTTCTTGCAGCAATAAGGAAATTGTGTTCTGCTGAAAGTTCTGCCAATTCATTTGACAAGAAACCGGTGCATGGTGATATTGGTAATTTGTTTGAATATCAAGAAAAGTGTACGTGCCAATGTAAAAGTTCAGGAAATAGATTAATCATGCCAACAGAATGTAGTTGTCATTCAAGAAGCGAGAGTATAATGCCAGAAGCAAATTCCTCTTGGAATGCTCAGCATGGGTTCAATTTGAAATTCATATACAGAGACGGTGTATTGGCCCCGGTAGACCCTGATGAAGATGTCTCTTTTCACTGTAAATTCGAGACTTTATGCCTTTGTTCTCTTATAGAGTGGATAGTAATGACCAAGCAGCCTTTAAATTGATGTGATGTTGTCACAGCTTTGATTGGCCTCATCTTGTTAGTAATTTTTAATTTCTTGCGGAATTTAGGTGAGAAACTTCCATCAAGAGATGTAAATCAAAATTTTGCTATGTGAGTTTCACTTCAACCGAGTTCTTCCTGTTCTTGCTTGAGCATCAATTGAAGAGTTGCTTTCCTTTGTTTCCCTTGCAAAGCGTTCCAAGTTTTGCTTTCTTGAATTGAAACCATATGTTGTGCCATGTAACTAGCATTTGTGGTTTTTTCATCTCTTTCAATGAAACTATACATCTTACATTAATTTCTTTCATAGTTATTTTGAAACTATATATCATACTTTAATGTCTTTCATATTTATATTGGTGTATATGATGTTCAAGATTATTGATATCTTGATTTGGTGCATGTGTTGAACTGACCCTTGCAGATCATGAAAATTGTAAACTTGTGCAACAGTTGTTGATGAAATGGAAGACCTAAGCCTCGTCCGCAGGTACTCTTTAATAGTTGTTACAGAAAGCTTCAAAAACTTTTTATTTCTATTTTTGAAATTTTGTTTCCTTGAAAAGCTTGAGAGAGAAACTAATAGACTTTGACTGAATTAAAAATGACTATCCAAAAGTTACACCCTCATCAGTTGGTGGTTGTTCATGTGAAATTGAGCTAAAGCTGGTGCAGATTCTGTATAAACTTATCAATGTACCCGCTCATGAAGCCTTGCCTTGATAGGGTCGTCTTCCACTTTTCATGGTTTTTCTGAATCAGACAACCCATTTCACTGTCTTTGTCTGTCACGCACTTGATGGCATTGCACAAGTTCTCCTTTGAAAACCATCCATTTTCATCCCTCTCTACCTCCACTGCAACCTTCAGTTCTTCGGCCATTAACTTAGTATTCAAGATTTGATCGCCCAGTTGTGGTACAAGCACTATCTGATTATCAGTCATCAAAGACTCCCACATTGATCCAAACCCACCGTGACTCACAAAACACCCAACTGATGGGTGAGCCAGTATTGCTGGTTGTTCTATCCATTCTCCATAAACCACTCCTCTCCCTTCAACTCTCTCTTCTAACCCCTCTGGAAATGCTTCTTCTACTGATGTCGAACCTGAGGGTGGTCTTGCAGCTACCAAAAATGGCAGGCCTGTTAACTCAAACCCTAAAAGTAGTTCCTGAAATTGGTTCTTTTCAAGGATCCATTGACTTCCAAATGCGCAGAAAACCACTGATCCTGGCTCGAACCCATTGAGCCACTTGACCCACCGATCGTCTTCCAATTGTGTTTTATCCGGTTCAGGCAAGGCTGGTCCTGTCAGCAACACAGGCTTTCCAAACTGGCTTCCTATGTAGTCACAGAAGTGTCCTTCTATTTCCTGGCATGTCCTGATAGAGATTGCATTGCATTCTTTCATGGCCGTTGTGACTCGGTCATAAAATGTTACGCCACGGCCAAACTCTAACGATACAAATGACAATGCACGACCTTCATATCCGCTTAAAAGGACTATGGAAGAGGGGTATCCTGGTGGTGGCTGTATCAACTCATCTGCTGATGGACCTATACATGCGGCCGGGACTAATGCAATAGCCAATGACGCTGCAGAAACAGGATTGTAGCATACGGTTTTGGAGCCAATCTTGGATGCTATTGCCGGAATCCAATGAGCAAAGTCATAGAAAACAAAATCGGGTTTCAAAAGGCGCAGCGATTCTTCTACTTGGTCACGCATTAGGTCCATGGCGGTGGCTAGATGACCATTCAAGAAAATGGTTATTTCTGAAGCGGTCTCGGTGCCAGGAGGAAGGCCTTGGACGTGTGGGACGGTCATGGTATGGAAGGTGATTAGATGAGGATGAAGATTGGAATGTTGCAGCTGAAGTTGAGCTTTTTTTGGCAACAAGAAAGAGATCCTGTGTCCTCTTTCTGCAAGTTTGTTAGCTAGACGGAGGAATGCAGTCATGTGGCCGAAGGCTAACCATGAAAACATGGCTATGTGAAACTTTGACTCCTTGGATTCTGCCATTTTTCATGTGGGGTTGCTAACTTCTTCTTCAACCTTTTTGTATACGATGAGAGACAGACAGAGGGCACTTCCCCCGATTCTGTTTGCAAAATTCTATTAATAGCAGTTGAATTATGGTGATCAGTAATGGAGATCTTATATAGAAAATCTGAAGCTGGCCTCCCAATTTTTTTTTTAAAAAATTCTATTTATAATTACCTATATATGTATGGTCATTAAAGGTGATTTGCAATGAAAATAATTTTTTTCTTCTTTTATTTTTAGGACTCTTCTAAGAGGATCATACTTGTCTATTCACTTGTGAATAGATATGATTTAATTATCGTTGATGTGGTCCAATCTTAATTACAAAATCAAGAAAGTAATAAATAAAAAAAATAATTTATTTTTGATAAATTATATTGTGTATTTATTTTCGATTTTATAATTAAAGACAATGTGTACATTTATGATTGGACCACATCAGTGTCAATACATTACGCCTACTAATCAATGAGTAGGGAAATATTGTTCCCTTCAAGTTTTAATGAACCTTTTTATTTTATTCTTTAAAATTCAAATGTAGTGAAAAAGTGTTAATTATTATTGTAATTATTTCTACAACATATTATTACTCTATTCATAGTTCCATACACATTTTTAAAAAACAAATGAATTTAAGAGAGAAGAAATTTTTTCTTGACACTTTATAACCTCAATTATTGGTCACTCATATTGAAAAGATATGTAGACATGCTGTTGAAAGCATACATTAAAAATGCATTGGAATTTTTTTTGTTATAACTTTTTAATTATATTTTTAGAACTTAATTTTAGATTAATAACGTCGAATAAATATGAAATACTTGAAAAATTACATATGTCGTCTAAGCAGGGTGTTTGATATTATAGGTGTTTAAATTAGGCCCTTTGCGGTTAGAGAGCTATTACACTCCTTCAAATCACAAATTGAAAGGCTTAATTTAACTTTTGTACGTTTTTAGAAACACAAATTATAAGGGTAAATGTGGAATTAGTCATGTCAGTGTCCAAGACCATCCATGGCCCAGGTGAAGATGAAATTAACGTGGCCGACACAATATCTAGCATCAATGAGTTGATGTGAAATATTAGGTCCCGCCAATTATTGTGATGGTGGAAGAGATTCTATAGGATAAGCTTTACCTATTTGATAAGGTTTATGAGGAGGAGTTGTTATCGGAGTATTTAGGACTTGTAAGCATTTAGTTTCACCGAAGTTTAATTGACAAGGGATAGTGATACCACAATTACACCTGATTTATGAATTAAGAGTCTTATCAAATGGAGTGATTAGATATAGTTTTGTTCAATGGTTTGCCTGCTGAGTTGAGTGGTTAGATAAAAAAGGTGGAGTGATTTTGGAAATTTAAAGTAATTTATTTATATACTCTTTATTTTTTTTATAAAAAGTTAAGTATAAAAAACTATATAAAAGATGTGCAAGAAATACCCCTATTAAAAATTAAGTGTATATAAATTTCAATATTATTAACCTTTTAACCAAATGGTCTCTTAATCATCAATTTTGACCAAATAATATATAGACTGATAGAGGATATTGGTGTTAATGTTTGTTGAAATTAGAAAAACATTACCCAAGCTCACAAAATTTCGGACTAGGCTCGGGTTATTTTGAGTTGGACCTGCCCGAGTTACACCCCTAACTACAATATTATTTAGACTGAATTAACAAGAATTGTACATGGTAAACATGAATACAACCATGGCAAACACATGCTATAAACAAGATGCTACCACAGCAAATTAACACCACTAACAAAAGCTAGACAAAACTAGAATTTTACATCATAATCAAGAATACAACAACTGCGCGGGAACACGAGTACCAACAATATTGTAGACTGAACTGGCCAACCGTAGAAAACTTACCTAATTAAACGCAAAGTAGATCACATCTAAAGGATCAGGCACAGAGTGTAACATGAATATATATATATATATATATATATATATATATATATATAGTTGCATAAAGCTTAATTATAATAGACTGATAGAGGATCAAAACATGAATGAGTGTCCGAGTTATATCCTCATCAGTTGATCATGTTTGATGTGAAATTGAGCTAAAGCTGTTGCAGATTCTGTACAAACTTATCTATATAACCACTCATGAATCCTTGCCTTGTTAGGGTCTCCTTCCACTTTTGGTGGTTTTTCTTAACCATACCACCCTCTTCACTCTCTTTGTCCATCACGCACTTGATGGCCTTGCACAACTTCTCTCTTGGAAACAATCCATTTTCATCCCTCTCTACTTCCACTGCAACCTTCAGTTCTTGGGCCATTAACCTAGCATTCAAGATCTGGTCAGGCGAATGTGGTACAAGCACTATCTGATTATCACTCAACAAAGCCTCCCACATTGATCCAAAACCACAATGACTCACAAAACACCCAACTGATGGGTGACCCAATATTGCTGGTTGGTCTACCCACCCTCCATAAACCACTCCTCTCCCTTTAACCCTCTCTTCAAACCCCTCCGGAAATGCTTCTTCCACTGATGTCAAACCGGAGGGCGGTTTTGCAGCTACCAAAAATGGCAGTCCTGTTAACTCAAACCCCAAAATAATTTCCTGAAATTGGTCGTTTTCAAGGACACATTGGCTTCCAAATGCGCAGAACACCACTGATCCTGGCTCGAACCCATCGAGCCACTTGCCCCACCCATCAGTTTCCAATCGTGTTTTTGCTGCTGGTTCAGCTGGCAATAAGACTGGTCCTGTCAGCAACACTGGCTTTCCGAACTGGCTTCCTATGTAGTCACAGAAGGGTCCTTCTAGTTCTTGACATGTCCTGATAGATATTGCATTGCACTCTTTCCTTGCAGTTGTGAGTCTCTCATAAAATTTTAACCCAATGCCAAACTCTACCGATACATATGACAAGAATGTACGAGCTTCGTGTCTGTTTAACAAGACTGTGGAAGAGGGGTATCCTGGTGGTGGCTGTAACAAGTACTGATCATCATTTGCCTCGTCCATGGGAACTTTACATGCCGTGAGTAATGACATACATGATGGAGAAACAACAGAGTGGTGTATGGTTTTGGAGCCAATCTCGGATGCTATTGCCGGTATCCAGTAAGCAAAGTCATAGAAAACAAAATCCGGTTTCAAAACACGCAGCAATGCTTCTACTTGGTCACGCGTTAGGTCCATGGCGGTTGCTAGAAGACCATTTAATAAAATGGGTATTTCTGAAGCGGTCTCAGTGCCAGGAGGAAGTCCCTGGACGTGTGGGACGGCCACGGCATGGAAGGTGATGAGATGAGGATGAAGATTGGAAGTTTGCAGCTGAAGTTGAGCCTTTTTTGGCAATAAGAATGAGATGTTGTGGCCTCTTTCAGCAAGTTGGTTAGCTAGATGGAGGTATGGAGTCATGTGGCCAAAGGCAAACCATGGAAACATAGCTATGTGAAACTTTAATGAGTCCTTGCACTCAGCCATTTTTTTTTTTTTTTTGTTGTTGTTGTATGGAATGGTTTCTCCAAAGACTAGAATATTTATCATATGCGGGGATAAGGTGCAATGATGGATTATGAAGCCCCCAGGGGCATAACTGTGATGGTTGGAGCTTGGAGACAAGTTTGAAATGGTCGGTGTTCGACTCTTCTCAAGCTATTTATTCTCGATTGACTGCTGTGCGTGTTGAGAGGCCGGTGCGTGTGGCACAGGTTTGTAACTTGGGGTGGATCCCTAAGGGGCCCTGCCCAGGAAGTTCCTGTTTTTAAAAAATAAAAAAATAAAAATAAAAATGATGGATTATGAAGCTGTATTGAGCCATATATTTTAGACACATCATTTTCAAGTGGGGAACAAAAGACTGTTGACATTAGCCCACATAAATTCGACTTATTTTGACTTGGTCACGTACACTACCACAAAAGTGACCTTTTGTGATGTAAATTTTATTGACAAAATCAATTTCGTTGGTAAAAGTAATTCTTTAGTGTCGAACAAAATTTTGGTCAGAAAAAGGGATTGCTTTAGTGACCAACAATAATGTTGGTTACCAATTGTTTGGCGGGAAAAGAAATCACGCTCCGGCTGTTCTTGCAATGGTGCCTGTGACATCGTTTTGGTAGATATTAGTGACTAAATTTATATATATATATATTGTGTGTGCATATAGAGAGAGAGATAGAGAAGTTATTTAGAATTTTATATAGGTTTGAATTTTGAACGAGAGTTCATAAATTTTAGAACTCTTGGAATTTTGAAATCAAATGAGAGTCAATAGTAGTTTTTCCTGTAACTCCTCAACGTCTTTATTCTTCTTTTGTTGAATCTTTTTTTTAGCATTTATTGATGTCTCACAATAAATGCTAGATGGAGGTATGGAGTCACGTGGCCAAAGGCAAACCATGGAAACATAGCTATGTGAAACTTTAATGAGTCCTTGCACTCAGCCAGTTTTTTTTTTTTTTTGTTGTTGTTGTATGGAATGGTTTCTCCAAAGACTAGAATATTTATCATATGCGGGGATAAGGTGCAATGATGGATTATGAAGCCCCCATGGTCGGTGTTCGACTCTTCTCAAGCTATCTATTCTCGTTTGACTGCTGCGCGTGTTGAGGGGCCGATGCGTGTGGCACAAGTTTGTAACTTGGGATGGGTCCCTAAGAGGCCCTGCCCAGGGGTTTCCTGTTTCTAAAAATAAAAAAATAAAAAAAAAAAAGAAAAAAAAAAAGAGGATGGATTATGAAGCTGTATTGAGCCATATATTTTAGACACATCATTTTCAAGTGGGGAACAAAAGACTGTTGACATTAGCCCACATAAATTCGACTTATTTTGACTTGGTCACGTACACTACCACAAAAGTGACCTTTTGTGATGTAAATTTTATTGACAAAATCAATTTCGTTGGTAAAAGTAATTCTTTAGTGCCGAACAAAATTTTGGTCACAAAAAGGGACTGCTTTAGTGACCAACAATAATGTTGGTTACCAATTGTTTGGCGGGAAAAGAAATCACGCTCCGGCTGTTCTTGCAATGGTGCCTGTGACATCGTTTTGGTAGATATTAGTGACTAAATTTATATATATATATTGTGTGTGTATATAGAGAGAGATAGAGAAGTTATTTAGAATTTTATATAGGGTTGAATTTTGAACGAGAGTTCATAAATTTTAGAACGCTTGGGATTTTGAAGTCAAATGAGAGTCAATAGTAGTTTTTCCTGTAACTCCTCAACGTCTTTATTCTTCTTTTGTTGAATATTTTTTTTAGCAATAATTTTTTCAATAAAGATATGTGAAATTTTGTTCAAACATTTTTTAATTCTTGGATAAAGAACTAACGAAGAAGATAATATAGAAGGCGAAAGAGAAAAGTTTGCAATGGAATTCAGAAAATATAGGAATTTTATATTTATTACTTAAATAAATGTATAGTTTGGTTAATCGAATTTTTAAACCACTGAAATTTTAAATCAGTTTTGAAACTACAAAAAAACCCAACCAAACAAGCCCTACATACGTCGTCTAAGCTGAGTGTTTGATATTATTGGTGTTTAAATTAGGCCCTTTGCGGTTAGTGAGCTATAAAGGAGCTATTACACTACTTCAAATCACAAATTGTAAGGCTTAATTTAACTTTTGTCCGTTTTTAGAAACACAAATTATAAGGGTAAATGTGGAATTAGTCATGTCAGTGCCCAAGACCATCCATGGCCCAGGTGAAGATGAAATTAACGTGGCCGACACAATATGTGGCATCAATGAGTTGATGTGAAATATTAGGTCCCGCCAATTATCGTGATGGTGGAAGAGATTCAATCATAGAAATAGGATAAGCTTTACCTATTTGATAAAGTTTACGAGGAGGGGGAGGAGTCTTTATTATTTAGGACTTGTAAGCATTTAGTTTCACCAAAATTTTAATTGACAAGGATAGTGATACAACAAGAATTACACCTGATTTATGAATTAAGAGGCTTATCAAGTGGAGTGATTTTGAAAATTTAATTTTATATTTAGAAAGTAATTTATTTAAAAATTCTTTATTTTTTGACAAAAGAGTAAAAAACACCCCTGTATTATATCATTATTACGTAATGCACCCTTTAATTATTTTTAGAAACAAGTTGTCTCCGTCAACTATTAAAAGTAAGCAAAATGCCTCCTTTAAGATCATCGGAGACATCTTTCCTACCGGCAAAGCGATACAATTACTAATTTACCCTTATTTATTAATTTATTATAAAAAATATATAATTCATGGATGTGAAATACCAATAATGCCCTCAAATTTTTTATTTTGCTTTTTTCCTTCTTCAGTCTTCCCCACCTTCAACCACTGTACACAACCTTCAACAGACAAAACCCACCACCGACAACCATCGGTTCTCTCCAAACCACGAGATATATCATTGAGAGAAGAAAATGGAGCATCTTGACAATAGTAGCAGCAGCAGAGCAAAGGCCGAGCAGTGGTTTCGAATACACAGACCGGATCCTCGCTGTCGCTGACACACTTCTTGTCGCTGAGAGTCGGTTCAACAACCAAGCATTGGAGACGAGCTTAAGGGTCGATTTGATGCGGTGAGGTCGTTGCTTTTAGCAGCAGCTCAATTTGTTTGGTCCGGCGATTAACACTTGAGTGGCAACCGTATGGTCATGGTTGAGAGATAAGGTGACCCATTTCCCTTCGGAGGTTTCTAGTTTTAGAGAGAGAAACAAAACTGAGTTTTAGAGAGAGAAAGAGATTGAGGTTGCTTTGTGAGTGACGACTAGGATTGAGCCGATTCAGCTGTAATATTATAGTGAAGCGAAGACTTTGTTTCATCCACAATATTTTTTCCTCTGCAGTGAAAACATCCTCTACAAATACTTTTCTCTCTTACCGTTTTCTGAAAAAATTCAAATCAATGGCATTGGATTCATTTGTTTGCAGATTAATAAATATACTTACTATTTATATATGGAAGATTTTGGCAAATTTACAACACATACCTTAAAAACAAGAATAATTCTTACAAAACCAAACATGCCTTTTAAGTAACTTTGCCGTGTTTTTATTAGGCTACTAGGTCAATGGATCCTTATCTTTTCATCGGACGGTTGAGATAGATTATATTCGCCATCCAGGTCCGGTCAACACAACAAAAAATTTGAACATTGACTCACCTCGGACAAGCCGGTCTATGGAGTAAAAAAGCTTTTCCACGAGGAGGGTGAAAGTGGGGAAGACCGAAGAAGAAAAAAAACAAAATAAAAAATATAAGGGCATTGTTAGTATTTCACATCCATGAATTATATATTTTTTATAATAAATTAATAAATAAGGATAAATTAGTAATTTTATCGTTTTATCGATCGAAAAGTTGTCTCCGATGGTCTTAAAAGGGACATTTTGCTTGCTTTTAATAGTTAAGAGGGGCAACTTGATTCTAAAAATAATTCAGGGAGGCATTATGCAACAATGGTATAGTATAAGGGTGTTTTTTGCTCTTTTGCCTTAATTTTTTATATAAAGAGTTAAGTGTAAAAAATTCCCTAACATCTTTATTAAAAATTAATTACATATAAATTCTAATATTATTAACCTTTTAAGCAAATTGTCTCATAATTATCAATTTTGATCCATTTTTTTATATAAAAATACTAAAATGCCCTCAAAAAAAAAAAAAAAAAAATCTCTCAACAGATTCTCTCTAAAGCGTTTATCTCTTCACTCTTTCCCTCTGCAACTGAGTACCCGTGTCCTTCAACTCTTATGCCTATTGAGCCAGAGTCCATATGCGTTGTTGGTTATTGCTGAAAGCTATGGGTGATGACAGTGATGGGTAACCAGGTGATGAACGTGATGGGTCCGATTACCCGATGCCACCAGCTCCTCTGGTGGGGACACAACGGCACTACTGAACAATCCCAGCTCCAAAGATGCTCCAAATATGGAAGCAATACTTATGGCTCATTTAGAGCATCTCTAATGGTAAAAGCCATTTTTGCATGCCAAATCTATATTTTGACAGGTGCTACAGTGTCAAAATGCTACATTTTAGCAATTCTGCTCCAATGGTGTATTTCATGTAAAATACTATTTTTTGACATAACCATTATTCTTTTTCAACTACCATTTCCACCATTCATATTTGTATCAGTAATATTAATATTAGTCACATTCCAAGTCAAGTTGTAGACATTAGAAGGAAACTAAAATTAAACCTAATTAAAAAGAAGCAAAAATATAAAATATCTTGTTAAAAAAGGACCCAAAAAAAGAAAAAGAAAAAAAGAGAGATAAAACAAAATGATATATATTTTTTAAATTTTTTTTTTCGGGAATTTTTATATATATATATATATTATATTTGATTATATTATTATTAAAAATCAAAATAAACCGTTCTGATTTACACAAAAGGAACACTAAACATAGCTGACTTAACTATTTTTTTTTTCTCCTGACTGAAACAAAGGAACACTAAACCGTTCTGATTTACACAAAAGGAACACTAAATCGTTCTAATTTACACAAAATGAACACTAAACAGTTCTGATTTACACAAAAGGAACACTAAAGAGGGCCACACATCCCTTCCAAATCCGAAGATTTGTTTTTGACAGCCCATTTACACAAAACGGCGACAACTAGTTGCAAAAGTGAAATCACATCTTCACGTGTCCTTCGTGATGGAGATGGGGGAAGAAGAACATAATAATCATAGTTTGTTGAGCGTGCTTATAGTTTGGCAAGAATCTCTTTCTTGCGCAGCTGGTAATAAACTTTCGCCTGAGGGTCCATGTTGGAAAGGTTCATCATTATAATTTTATCATCTCTCTATTTTTCTTTGGCTTCTTTCTCTTCTTGTTCCATTTGATACATTTGCTCCATTACTTTAACTTTTCTTTCTTCTATTTCGAATTTCTGCATTCTACCCTCAGTTGTATTTTCGTTAAATTTTTCCATCAAATCTAAAAAACGAGTGTCTGAAGTATCTGCTATCTTGTTTTTCCTGCGTGCTTCTTTTGCAGCTTTCCTTCCAATAGACCTTTTGGTTCTTAGGGAGTTAACTGATTTCCAGGTTGGATCTTGATCGGAATCGAGAAAAATGGGCGTCTCAGGAATTTGGGATGCGGAAGAGGAATATGGGGTCATTGTAGGAGACTTTGGCTTTTTGGAGGATCCCTAATCTTCCCACTTAATAGCATGTTCCAAGATCGCCCAACAGTGATCCAAGGAAAAATGTTTCTTCTCATTTGCATAATACAAACTTTTTGCTTGAAAAACCTAGAAAATGATATGAAACAAAATTAGATATATAAAAATTAAAATTACAATTAACAAGAAAAGTAGAAATCTCACCTTATCTATTTCATTGATTCCACTTTGTTCCCTATTTTTAATTTGTTTGAGGCACCCATTATATTTACTGCAACACTTCATAATTATGCCCCAACGAGATTAGATAGAAACTTGTGTTCTACCATTTTCATCGTTGCTGTGATCAAGATAATTTTAGAATATCCGATTCCAAAACTTACTTTGTGATTGCGAGTTGCCAACAATTGGATCTTGGGTAATGCTAAACCAAGCATTGCAAATTGCTATATCTTGATCCGGCGTGAATGTCTTTCCCCGCTTTATTGATGATTGAGAGACTTCGATTGATAGTTATTAATATGCCAAATCAAAGCAAAGGTCTGTGAAAAAAAATGAACCTAAAATTAAATCTAATTTGGCTGTAACAACTATTTTAATTTGGCTATGAACCTACTGATATTTTTTATAGTAGGAAAATAGTCCATAAAAATGTAACGACTCAAAACTAATACTTTTTAAACAAAAAAATTCGGCAAAACCTTCCCTAAAAATGGACCTACCGCAACTTGTTTAAATGCATAATTAACCTGTCATGCAACTAATTTTTGAATTCACGGCAACAAAAGATAATGATACAACCTACTAATCTAGACAATGCTTCAAGCTAGGATTATCCTTCCATTCATCAACAAGTTACATATCATCAAGTTCGCATCCCACATGTCATCAAGTATCATAAGTGTATTACATGATCATGGTTCTTCAAAAGAAATTTACATCATTACACCTTTGGAATTTTACAAAAATGAGGGATGAACAAAGGAGTAGTCTATTACAAAATAACAAGGAAAATGCTCCTCTAGCAACTTTCAAAGTTGGGGTGGATTGTCGTCCACCGGTTCTTTTCCAAGACCTGAAAAAAAAATATATATATATATAGATATAGGGGTGAGCATATAGCTCAGCAGAGACACTTAAGACACAATTCTTGTGTCCTAGTGAATCCAATCAAAGCATAGGCCAATGGGAGATAGGGATCATACAACATAGGGGATCAAATACAACATACAAGTCAATTCCAAGTATAAACAATGCAATGCAATGAAATGAAATGCAATGCATGTCAATGACACTCCCCATTCTCATTCTCAAAATCATCACTTTCAAACGTTAATACAGCCCGCCCTTTGGTAACCCCGCCGCGACACGAGAGGAGGATTGGCTAGTGTCCCTGACCCTTGGTAACCCCGCGGCGTCATTATGGGGCCAGCCTAGCTTAACCACGCTAGGGCGACTCCCTAGTCCCTTCTAGGCTATATTAACCTCCGGCCCGTTGGTAACCCCGCAGCGACCGGGTTTATCAAAACCAATTTTTCCAAACACATCACCCAAAATTCCCATTTTTCTTTTCAAACACCAACATCCCTTCCTATGCAACCCAATAAAATGTATGTATCTTACATGATGTCAATACAATGATAAATGGGAATTTAACACTCTACAACAAGTACCATTTCATATAACATTATAGCATGCTTGTAAAATAATAATCATGATAGAAACTCACTATATAAACACGCTATCCATTCAATCAAGTAACACATATTCACATAACATGGCATATTCTCAAATATCTTAGTTTAAACAAGAATCAAAGTAATCAAACATGCTGTAACACAATTAGAAGAGCATGATTCAATATGGAACAAGATTCCATGGCTTAAGATGTCCCTACCTCAAGATTGCACCAAAACCCTAGAAAATGGGTCCTCAAATTCGAGCTCCCAAAGAGGACCAAAAGTTGGAATTTCTGATACTGGCACGTAGGGCTCGTCGTGCTCGTCGTTTTGCCTCAAACGGCACCTAAATCCGGCAAGGATTGTGAGAGTAATCAAGGGTTAAAGCTTCAAGTGAAAAAAAAGAAAAAAGAAAAAAGAGAAGGAGCCGAGAGACAAACAGAGAGATGGACGCGCGAGAGAGAAGATGAGGTTACAGTGAAAAAAAAACATGGTCTTAACATTTGTGGGTCCCACTTTTTTTTTTTAATATTCCTTTTCTCTTTTTCTTTTTTTTTCTTAATACACACCGCACACACAGACATATATATATAAAGGCACAAACATTACACTCTCCCCAACTTTAAAAGATTTCGTCCCCGAAATCAAGACATACCTGAGGAAGAAAACAACTCTGGATACTTGGAGGGAACCTCCTGTTCAAGCTCCCAAGTAGCTTCCTCGACTCCGTGGTGTCTCCAAAGGACTTTCACCATTGGTATCGTCTTGTTCCTCAACACCTTTGATTGTGTGTCAAGAATCTGAACTGGTCCTTCCTCGTAGGAAACATCCTCATCAATGTCCACATCTACCCAACTCAAAATGTGAGATGGATCCGGTTCGTACTTCCGTAACATCGATACATGGAAAATATTGTGGACCCTATCCAACTGTGGTGGCAAAGCAAGCCTGTAGGCAACCTCTCCTACTCGGTCCAAAATCTCAAACGGTCCAATAAATCGTAGCGACAACTTGCCACTTTTCCCGAATCTCATCAATCCCTTCCGTGGAGAAACCCGTAGAAAAACGTGGTCTCCCACCTCAAAGGATAACGGTCGTCTCCGCTTATCCGCATAGTTCTTCTGTCGACTCTGAGCTGTAAGTAACCTCTGTCTTATCAACTTAATCTTCTCAGTAGTCTCGAGTACAATGTCGGGTCCTAAGGCGGCTGTCTCACCTACCTCAGTCCAACAAACAGGAGACCTACAAGGTCTACCATATAATGCCTCAAATGGAGCCATCTGGATACTCGCTTGATAACTGTTGTTGTAGGCAAACTCAATAAGTGGAAGGTGATCCTCCCAACTACCACCCAAGTCAAGCACACATGCCCGAAGCATATCCTCCAAAATCTGGATAGTACGCTCCGACTGACCGTCCGTCTATGGATGGAATGCCGTATTAAGATGCAACGCTGAACCAAACGCTACTTGAAGTCCTTCCCAGAACTTCGAAGTGAACTTAGCATCCCTATCTGACACAATGGTTACAGGAACTCCATGCAACCTTACAATCTCCTTCACATAAAGAACACCAAGCTTCTCTGCATCATCTGTTGCCTTAATAGGCAAAAAGTGAGCCGTCTTGGTCAATCTGTCAATGATGACCCATACGGCCTCATTGCCCCTTCTTGACCTTGGAAAACCTGTCACAAAATTCATAGCAATATGCTCCCATTTCCATTGCGCTACAGGTAATGGTTGCAACAAACCAGCTGGCCTCTGATACTCGGCCTTTACCTGCTGACAGGTAAGGCATCTAGCCACAAACTGTGCAACATCTTTCTTCATCCCGTTCCACCAATACTGACGTCTTAAATTATGATAAATCTTGGTACCACCTGGATGAACTGCAAAACGGGAAGTATGAAACTCCCGTAAGACATCCTCACGACAAATCGTAAGAACCACTAACAAACTCCTGAACCGTAGACCCCCATCTGCATACAAGGCCCAATCTTTCACTGTCTCACCACTAGAGATCAAAGCGTGGATGGCATCTAAGTCCGGGTCCTGTCTCTGTGACTCAATCACTCGTACAATAAGAGTAGGCTGAGCCACAAGACTAAATAAGAATGCCGACTTACTGCAAGCATCATCATCACAACACTGTAATCCCATCTCTGCCAGATCTTCAAGTATCTTCCACTTTCGAATAGCTAAGCTGGCTAAAGTTTCACGAGATTTTCGGCTTAAGGCATCAGCTACAACATTTTCCTTGCCCGGATGATACTACAAATCAAAGTTGTAGTCCTCCAAGAATTCGACCCATCGTCTCTGTCTGTTGTTCAAGTCCTTTTGGGAGAAAAGGTACTTGAGACTTTTGTGATCTAAAAATACCTCGAATCTCTCACCATACAAATACTGTCTCCAACACTTCAAGGCAAACACAACTGCCGCTAACTCCAGATCATGAGTAGGGTAGTTAAGCTCGTGAGTCTTCAACTGTCGAGACCCATAAGCCACTACTCTATCATCCTGCATCAACACACATCCCAACCCGTCACGTGAAGCATCACAATAGATCATATAACCCAAGCCACGCTCAGGTATCACCAACACTGGAGCTGTAGTCAATCTCGTCTTCAACTCCTGAAAAGATGAATCACAGGCCTCATTCCAGACAAACTTGACCCTTTTCCGGGTCATAAGAGCTGCCAAACGAGAGAAATCCTTCACAAATCTCCGATAGTAACCCGCTTAACCAAGGAAACTGCGGATCTCAAACACATTCTTGGGTCGCTCCCAAGTCAAAACTGCTTCAACCTTTGATGGATCAACTGATACTCCACCTTCTGAAACAACATGCCCCAAAAACTTCACCTCCTGTAGCCAAAACTCACATTTCTCGTATTTGGCATACAATCGGTGCTCCCGCAAAATCTGTAAAACAATACTCAAATGGACCTCGTAATCTTCCCGAGTCCGTGAGTACACAAGAATGTCATCCACGAAAACTACCACAAACTGGTCCAAGTAATCGTGAAAGACGCGGTTCATCAAGTCCATGAATGCCGCTGGCGCATTAGTCAAGCCAAAAGGCATAACAAGGAACTCATAGTGTCCATACCGTGTACGGAATGCTGTTTTCGGGATATCCTCATCCTTAACCCGTAACTGATAATAGCCAGACCTCAAGTTAATCTTCGAGAAATAACTGGCTCCCCTCAACTGATCAAATAAATCATTTATCCTTGGCAAAGGGTACTTGTTCTTGATGGTGGCATGATTCAACTTCCGATAATCAATGCACAACCTCAAAGAACCATCTTTCTTCTTAGCAAACAAGACCGGTGCGCCCCATGGTGACACACTCGGTTGGATGAAACCTTTCATCCTCAAATCATCACGCTGTCTTTTTAATTCCTCCAATTCAACTGGTGCCATACGATACGGTGCCATAGAAATCGGCGCGGTACCTGGCATTAAATCAATAGAGAACTCCACTCCTCGGTGTGGAGGCAACTCTGTCAAATCCTCCGAAAACACGTTCAGAAAATCACAAACAATCACAGGATAATCCTCTTTCCCAACATCATATTCTTCAGCTATAAGGCTAGCCAAGAAGTAATCACCATGACTTCGTCCACGAACTCCATAAAACGATAAAATGTGGGAATCACTCCGATATCCCACGAAAAAGAAACAGTCTCCTTCTGGAGTGCAAACTGTAATTCTCCCTTTGAAACAATCGATCGTGGCATGAAAGAAGGCCAACCAATCCATCCCGAGAATGACATCAAAGCTACTTATCTCCAAGAGGATAAGGTCAAACACGAAAGCCCGCCCGACTATCACAATGGGACACTCCCGCACAATTCGGCTCAAAGACACTGAAACCCCAACTGGCGTATCAACATTCAACGCTCGTTCCAAGAAACTAACTTCTAACCCCGATGCAAGTGCAAATGATGATGAAATGAAAGAATGAGATGCACCAGAGTCAAACAAAACACGAGCCCAACAACCAAACACTGGAAATATACCTCGAAGAACTAACGGTCCAGAAGATGCATCGGTCTGTGCCAGTGCAAAAACACGTCCCTGTGGTATCTGTGCCTGAGGACTGCCAACCTGAACACCTGACTGTTGCACTGACATAGTAGGAGTATCCCTCCTAACTGATCGTGAACCCTGTGAAGACATAGTAGGCTGTGGTGGTGGTGGTCTGAAACTTGATTGAACTGTAGCCGATTGTGACGGCCTCTGCTGTGACCCTCTGCCACTAATGGTGCCTGCTCTCTGACTCGGACAATCACGAATCAAGTGACCCTGCTGGCCACACCCATAACAAGCCTTCGGAGCTGACGAAACTGAAGACGATCTCATTGGACAACTGGACTTGTAATGTCCGGGCTGCTGACACTGATAACAAACAACTGCACTCCTGTCAGATCCAGCTGGCATAGGAGTGGTAGGAGCAGATCTTGTAGACTGTTGCCCCTGAAACTGAGATGGACTGCCCCTGTTCCTTTTCCAAGAAGATCCCTCTGAGGATGGCCCTGCACCCCTCTTTTGCTTCAATTGCTCTCTTCTTGCATCCTTCTCTCTATTGTCAGCCTCCAGCATCAAAGCCCTTTCCACTGCTTCAGAGTGAACCTTAATAAACTGTGCCATGATCAACGGCCTTATTCGATCATTAAGACCCGAGACAAACTTCCGAGTCTTGTTAGCTTCATCTCTCACCACTTCTGGAGCAAAACGGGAGAGTGAGGTGAACTTGTTCTCATACTCTGCCACTGACATGTTCCCTTGAATAAGATTATGAAACTGGTCTTGTAACTCCCATCTTTTGGAAAGTGGAAAGTACTTTTCATATAACAGTTCCTTGAACCTGTCCCAGCTCATCTCTTCAATCTTGTACTGGTTACTGATCGACTTCCACCAAACCTTGGCATCCATAACAAACTTGTAAGTTGCTAGGATGATCTTCAAGTGATCCTCTGTCATATCCATTGAGGTTAACTGAGTTTCAACTTGATCCATGTAGTTGTCGGCTACTATTGGATCCGCACCGCCCTTAAACATAACCGGCATCAGCTGAGAAAACCCCTTAATGATCTTGAGACTCTTCTGAGCTGGAGTCTCCTCAACTTGAACTGTAGGTTGTGGTACCAACTGCGGCTGAGCAACAATAGTTGCTCTCACGGCATTTTGCAACAATCGATTCAACTCTAGTGCCATAGAACCTTCACCCACTTCTACGGGTACAGGTGCTTCAACATTCTCTCTTCTTGGGGGAACAGCTCTTGGGGGAATCAAGTCCCTAAGAAGCATGTTCTCATCAACTGGCTCCACCGGATTGGAGCTAGAACTCTCACCAACATCGCCCCTTGTTGGCCTAGGGCCAACTTCTCTAGGTTCCTCACGCCGTGACATCGTGCTATAAAACGAGAAAACGATTCAGAAACATGACACTAAGACTGTGGACGACTCAACAAGAATTGATACCATACAACACTTAGCATGCAAGACTATGCAAGAAACATTTTAACATAAACAAGTAAGCAGTAAGCACATAGGCAGTTAAGCATGCTCATTTAAGTAAAATATCACGTAGCAAGTAGTCAAGTAAGCAACACAAACAACATTCCATGTGACCCTAAGTAGGCCTCTACCCGTCGTGCTAAAGGTTTTCGAACCTTTGCTCTGATACCAAATTTATAACGACTCAAAACTAATACTTTTTAAACAAAAAAATTCGGCATAACCTCCCCTAAAAATGGACCTACTGCAACCTGTTTAAATGCATAATTAACCTGTCATGTAACTAATTTCCGAATTCACGGCAACAAAAGATAATGATACAACCTACTAATCTAGACAATGCTTCAAGCTAGGATTATCCTTCCATTCATCAACAAGTTACATATCATCAAGTTCGCATCCCGTATGTCATCAAGTATCATAAGTGTATTACATGATCATGGTTCTTCAAAAGAAATTTACATCATTACACCTTTGGAATTTTACAAAAATGAGGGATGAACAAAGGAGTAGTCTATTACAAAATAACAAGGAAAATGCTCCTCTAGCAACTTTCAAAGTTGGGGTGGATTGTCGTCCACCGGTTCTTTTCCAAGACCTGAAAAAAAATATATATATATAGATATAGGGGTGAGTATATAGCTCAGTAGAGACACTTAAAACATAATTCTTGTGTCCTAGTGAATCCAATCAAAGCATAGGCCAATGGGAGATAGGGATCATACAACATAGGGGATCAAATACAACACACAAGTCAATTCCAAGTATAAACAATGCAATGCAATGAAATGAAATGCAATGCATGTCAATGACACTCCCCATTCTCATTCTCAAAATCATCACTTTCAAACGTTAATACAGCCCGCCCTTTGGTAACCCCGCCACGACACGGGAGGAGGATTGGCTAGTATCCCTGACCCTTGGTAACCCCGCGGCGTCATTATGGGGCCCAGCTAGCTTAACCACGGTAAGGCGACTTCCTAGTCCCCTCTAGGCTATATTAACCTCCGGCCCGTTGGTAACCCCGCAGCGACCGGGTTTATCAAAACCAATTTTTCCTAACACATCACCCAAAATTCCCATTTTTCTTTTCAAATACCAACATCCCTTCCTATGCAACCCAATAAAATGTATGTATCTTACATGATGTCAATACAATGATAAATGGGAATTTAACACTCTACAACAAGTACCATTTCATATAACATTATAGCATGCTTGTAAAATAATAATCATGATAGAAACTCACTATATAAACATGCTATCCATTCAATCAAGTAACACATATTCACATAACATGGCATATTCTCAAATATCTCAGTTTAAACAAGAATCAAAGCAATCAAACATGCTGTAACACAATTAGAAGAGCATGATTCAATATGGAACAAGATTCCATGGCTTAAGATGTCCCTATCTCAAGATTGCACCAAAACCCTAGAAAATGGGTCCTCAAATTCGAGCTCCCAAAGAGGACCAAAAGCTGGAATTTCTGATACTGGCACGTAGGGCTCGTCGTGCTCGTCGTTTTGCCTCAAACGGCACCTAAATCCGGTAAGGATTGAGAGAGTAATCAAGGGTTAAAGCTTGAAGTGAAAAAAAAGAAAAAAGAAAAAAGAGAAGGAGTGGAGAGACAAACAGAGAGATGGACGCGAGAGAGAGAAGATGAGGTTATAGTGAAAAAAAAACATGATCTTAACATTTGTGGGTCCCACTTTTTTTTTTTTAATATTCCTTTTCTCTTTTTCTTTTTTTTCTTAATACACACCGCACACACAGACATATGTATATAAAGGCACAAACATTACAAAAAAACATATAACATTGTAACATAAACCAACTTTTTCTATAACTTATATTCTATCCTTGCGAATCTTTTATCTATGTTTCAAATTCTATATAATATCAAGTTTTTCCTTTACCAGATCAAAAGGAACTGAAGGGCCTTTGTAGCCAGCTACAACAAATAGGAGAAGGAAGTGTGTGAAAGACTCAAAGTGCACTTGAATTCAATTGTGATGCATTCTTAACCAGTAAAAATTGCTTGGTATCTTATTGTGTGTAGAATTATATCGATTTAGTAAATGAGTTTGGCATTGGGTGTTATTATTAGTGCTTTCGGTCTATATAACCAAAAAAAATTCTTCTGATAGGCTTTACTCGTGGAGGCAGAGAATAACATTGCAAACTAAATAAATTATGTGCTTATATATATACATAGATAGCATATGTATATACATGAGGTGTATAGAGACACACACATATATACCTTTATGTTTATGCAAAAATCAGCTATGACTTTAAACAAAATACAATAACAATTATAATATTGAAAAAGAGAGTAAAAATTAATCGCATAAGAGTAAATAATTGATTAATCAGATTATCTAACAAATCAAAATCTGAAATTAGACAATCCAGCAAACAGCATAAAGATTTCAATTTTAAAAACTCCAAAACCAAAAAGCCATCAACAAAAGATCTCATGTATCAAAAATCATCATATAATAATATCAAAAATAAAAGCCCTAGTCCAATGAAAAAATGCACAAAACAAGTAAAAACAACAACAAATCTAAGAACCTAACATGAGGCTTTCATTCAACAAAAAGGAGTAGATAATTGATTAATCGGATTTTATATCTAACAAATCAAAAATCTGAAATTCGACAATTCAGCAAACAGCATAAAGATTTCAATTTTGGAAATTCCAAAACCAAAAACCCTGAATTGATCAATGAAGGAGTCCATATATCAAAAATCATTATGTACTATTTCAAAAAGAAAAGTACTTGTCCGATATTCATTGGACAAAATACATAAAGCGAATATAAACAACAACAAATCTAACAAGAACTTAACATGGGGCTTTCCATTCAACAAAAAAATCATAATGGCACAAGACTTACAGATATCAAATTTGTAATGGAGAAAACAATCTGCAAACGAACGCGATCAGCTTTCAACAAACCCTAGAAATAGCTTCCTTCTAGAGTTCAAAGCGACGGAGGAGTGGCTATGGTGTAGGCGAGTTGTCTATGGTTTGAGGAGAGAGTGTGTGGTGTAGGAGAAAGAGAGAGGGATAGAGGAGGGCAGGGCTAAGGTCGAGCTCTGATCGGGATGCTGGGTGGTGGGGTTTGATCGAGAAATAGCAGCCGTTCTCTTCTTTCTCTCTGTCGCTGGTCGCGGTCTGTTGCTGCCGTTCTTTTTTCTCTTTCTCTCTGTTGCCCTACATAGGAACGAAATATCAGAAATAGCAAGTGCCATTTCTTGTGCTAGAATTGGCAAAAGAATCGGCAAAGTTAAAATTTGGCAAGCTAAATGACAGCTCATTGGAGAGTCCATTTGAAGCCCATCTGCTATATTTTACAAATAGCAGCCCATATAGCATTGGGTTGGAGATGCATTTAGCAAAAGCTTGGCAGTAGAAACTAAAATATGGCATGTGGAATTTGATATAAATGGAATTCTGCGGTTTATTTCTAAGGAGAAGCATGACATCATTAATTGTGTGAGAGAGAGATTTAATTGGTGAAGATATGAGAGAGGACCAAGAGTAAAAACTGAGTTTTTTTCCAATCAATTCGAGGGTTTGTGAACGCAAAAGTCTCACAATCCGAGGTTGGAGCGTTGGCAACAGTGCTTGAGAAGCCATCAACAACCTCTCCGATCCTCAATTTCGTTCCTAGTTTCTTGGTTCGGTGTACTTTGCTTCATTTTAAGCTCGAGACAACTCAAAAATTCTTAAAGTTTTTCAGTTGATTTTCTTGCTAAAATCCATGCATGCCATTCTAACTTTATTTTCTCATTATTTTTTATTGTTAATTAATCGGCCATAATTATGGTAAAAATTAAATAAAAAATACCTGATTAATCCCTCTCTAAAATAATTTTTAAAACTTAGATTTTCCACAATCTATTCCGGATGCACAACTCACACTATTTTCTCTTCTTCTTTTCCTTTTGATTAGTGAAATTAAAGAATTGTATAACATAAACAAGAATACAACCTGTGCAACACACCACCAACTACAATTAGTGCTGCAACTCGGGTGGGTTGGGCGGGCTTGGCATTCATCTCGGGTTACGCCCATATAACCTTAAGCCCGAGCCGAATTGCCTAAGTCCAATCCATACATAATTTGTCCAACTCGAGCCCACACTAAACCCACGTCAAAAGAATTTGTGTAAAAATAATAATTAATTAATGTTGCACCCATGACTTGAACCTGAAACTTTAAGAATGAATTCCAAGCACACTATCAATTTGGCTACTACACTCTTGTGATTTAAGTATAATTATAAATATATATAATATTTTCAGGTTCGGGTTGGGTTTCAGGCTTCATTCATATCAACCCAAGCCCGACCCGAATTGAATTCGGGCTCAAAATATATGGTCTAGGCCCAAATTGAAATTAGAAAAACATTACCCAAGCTCACAAAATTTCGGGCTGGGCTCGGGTTATTTTGAGTTGGACCTACCCGAGTTACACCCCTAACTACAATATTATTTAGACTGAATTAACAAGAATTGTACATGGTAAACATGAATACAACCATGGCAAACACATGCTATAAACAAGATACTACCACAGCAAATTAACACCACTAACAAAAGCTAGACAAAACTAGAATTTTACATCATAATCAAGAATACAACAACTGCGCGCGAACACGAGTACCAACAATATTGTAGACTGAACTGGCTAACCGTAGAAAACTTACCTAATTAAACGCAAGGTAGATCACATCTAAAGGATCAGGAACAGAGTGTAACATGAATATATATATATATATATATATATATAGTTGCATAAAGCTTAATTATAATAGACTGATAGAGGATCAAAACATGAATGAGTGTCCGAGTTATATCCTCATCAGTTGATCATGTTTGATGTGAAATTGAGCTAAAGCTGTTGCAGATTCTGTACAAACTTATCTATATAACCACTCATGAATCCTTGCCTTGTTAGGGTCTCCTTCCACTTTTGGTGGTTTTTCTTAACCATACCACCCTCTTCACTCTCTTTGTCCATCACGCACTTGATGGCCTTGCACAACTTCTCTCTTGAAAACAATCCATTTTCATCCCTCTCTACTTCCACTGCAACCTTCAGTTCTTGGGCCATTAACCTAGTATTCAAGATCTGGTCAGGCAAATGTGGTACAAGCACTATCTGATTATCACTCAACAAAGCCTCCCACATTGATCCAAAACCACAATGACTCACAAAACACCCAACTGATGGGTGACCCAATATTGCTGGTTGGTCTACCCACCCTCCATAAACCACTCCTCTCCCTGCTTTAACCCTCTCTTCAAAACCCTCCGGAAATGCTTCTTCCACTGATGTCAAACCGGAGGGCGGTTTTGCAACTACCAAAAATGGCAGTCCTGTTAACTCAAACCCCAAAATAATTTCCTGAAATTGGTCCTTTTCAAGGACCCATTGGCTTCCAAATGCGCAGAACACCACTGATCCTGGCTCGAACCCATCGAGCCACTTGCCCCACCCATCAACTTCCAGTTGTGTTTTTGCTGCTGGTTCAGCTGGCAATAAGACTGGTGGTTCAGCTGGCAATAAGACTGGTCCTGTCAGCAACATTGGCTTTCCGAATTGGCTTCCTATGTAGTCACACAAGTCCCCTTCTAGTTCTTGGCATGTCCTGATAGAGATTGCATTGCACTCTTTCAGGGCGGTTGTGACTCGGTCATAAAATGTTATGCCACTGCCAAACTCTTGCAATACAAATGAAAATACACCAACTTCAGATGCATTCAACAAGATTGTGGAAGACGGATATCCTGGTGGTGGATATTGTATGAACTCGGCAGCGTCTGATTCTGATAATGGCTTGTCCTTGTCCATGGGAACTAGTACTTTACATGCAATAGCCACTGAAGCTGCGGAAACAACACTGTAGCATACTGTTTTGGAGCCAATCTTGGATGCTATTGCCGGTATCCAATAAGCAAAGTCATAGAAAACAAAATGGGGTTTCAAAACGCGCAGCAATGCTTCGACTTGGTCACGCATTAGGTCCATGGCGGTGGCTAGATGACCATTCAAGGAAATGGGTATTTCCGAAGCCGTCTCGGTGCCGGGAGGAAGGCCTTGGACGTGTGGGACGGCCACGGCATGGAAGGTGATGAGATGAGGATGAAGAAGATTGGTGGAATGTTGCAAGTGAAGTTGAGCTTGTTTTGGCAACAAGAATGAGATGTTGTGGCCTCTTTCAGCAAGTTGGTTAGCTAGATGGAGGAATGGAGTGATGTGACCAAAGGCAAACCATGGAAACATAGCTATGTGAAACTTTGATGAGTCCATGGATTCCGCCATTTTTGTGGGAAAAAAAATCTGTAAGCAGAAACAGTGTTGTTTTTGCTCTAAAATTGTTGGTGTTTTAATAAGCCCCTTCACGGTTAGAGCGAGAAAAGAGCATTTATTACACACGGTTTCAAATCACAAATTTTAAGGCTTAAATGGACTAGTGGATAAGTGAGGTCTGGGTATAAATGAGTTGCTTTTTGCAGGTATTTAGAATCACAAATTTAAATGGTCAATGTTGAATTAGCCCTCTCCGTCTGTCTGCACCATAAATCCCAAAACCATCTATGGGTGGCAGGCATAACATATGCCATCAATGAATTGAAGTGAAATGTTTGTTAGTTCAATTGTGCCCACCAACGTATATACTTTATTACTTTCTAATTATTAATTTATTTTTTTATGAAATTAGCCTCATTTAGTGAAATGTTTGTTAGTTCCTTTTGACTCTTGTTCAATTGCGCCCACCTACCTATATACTTTATTACTTTCTAATTGTTAATTTATTTTTTATGAAATTAGCCTCATTTAATTCCCTAAATCCAAATTACTGTTGCAGTAGCCAAACATGTCAACACATCAAGTATACCTAGGAATTAAAGTACCTAGTTGATGAAGTGCCCAACCACCCCCGTACCTGTATGCTCGTGTTTGAGCTCCTCCCCTGCCAAGAAATATATATATATATATATAGAAAGAGAGAGAGAGAAGGAAATGATGAGGGTTGGGGTGGCCCATGCCAGACTCTACAATAGATGGTTTTGGCCCAAATTAGTTTCAGGCCAAATGTAGGATGTATGCAATGTTGTAATGGATCTGTCCTTGGAATGGGCCAGTGTCAGCCCAAGGTTGACTTAAACTTAGTTTCAAGCAAACAGATCAAATTGGGGTTGCCCAGCCCAGCCCACTGTAGAACAGCAATATGAGCCACTTGGGACCTCTTTAACAAACATTAAATAGTCCCTCTTTTGTTATTTTGCAATTTACCAACTCCTATAACCTTAGCTGTCACACAAAGAGAAGAAAAACCAATAACCTTTTCTGTTGCTTGTACATCATAAACAAGGGCTCCCCACATGGCAAGTATGCTGGCATTAGCTATTCATGCACCTCCAACCTTCCAAGCCATTAATCCAGCCCATATTCCTTAGTTGTTCCAATTAAATGCACACACATCTTATTTGAATACTCTCTCTGTCTCTCACACACACATAAACACACACAACACACAGATAACATCATCATCAATAATTTAATATAATCTTATCTCCACATCATATAATTAATTTGTAGCAATCTTAAAGCCACGTGATGTCTACACCCCACATGGGACTTCCCAACTGGGCTATTGACAAAATTTTTGCAGATAACAATATAAAAAGATCAGTACCAAAGAAGTCATGACTTCTTATTAAATTACTTGTTGGAGGTGAGAATTAAGTTGTGAAGCTATGGATCATATTATTGATGATGACCCTTTTGAGTCCTCTTCTACTGGTACCAGAGATGAAAAAGTAGAACCTGGTGAACTCTTGGAAGAGTCTTGGTTCTTTGGAAACTCTCTTGATAGAAAAACCAAGTTCTTGAGATGTTTCTCTGATCCTTGTCCTTCTTCCTCAAATTACAGCCAAGATACGCCTGTTAGAAGTTCATGTAGGGAAAACTCATCCAACAACAAACTCAAACTCTCCAAAGGCCATGCTTTGGTTAGTACACCATCGATGCCACCACCTTGTATGCCAAGGGAAGAAGAAGAAGTAATTCAAGAGAATGGAAGAGGTTGCAGTATGAGAAAATCCAACCTTCAATCACCGCGACAGCGACATAGGTTGGTTCGCGCACCATCTCTACCACCTTGTATAGGCAGGGTAGATGCATATGAAGATGCGGAAAGTGACTTCGCTTTGAGCAAATTAATCAGGCAAGCGTCGCTCAACAGTACTTCAGATGTCTTGCCACCACGAAACACTTCCAAGGTATGATCTGATCAAATAGTTTCTTGCTTGTGTTTTATAGCAAAGGTCTAAACTATGACTCTATGAGTTTGATGATAAAGAATAACACAAATTGAAATATATATGATTTGTATTTTTTATTCGCTATCTTATGATATTTAAACTTGGATTAATTGTAGGTCATGACACTAGGTTCAAACATTCCAATGCAACATCCTCGAAAGAAACCAGAGCGAGAAAGCATTAACACAGATGGTTGTAAGGAGATGAGGCCACGAAACCTTATAACTAATCAAATGAAGACGAGAAAAGGAGTTGGTGATCTTGAGTCTGAAGAAGTGCAAAGTTTTAGGGACATGGGTTTCACATTTGACAAAGGAGAATTAGACCCGAGTTTGGCGAACCGAATTCCTGGTTTTCAAGAGAAGAACACACAAGATTTTGATGAAGACAAGGTGAGGAGGCCTCATCTTTCTGAGGCAGGGTTAGTACAGAGCTCTGCCCCACCAATTCCAAATTGGGTTGACAAGAGTTCACCAAAAGACATGAAGACACAGATTAAGTTTTGGGCTAGAGCTGTGGCATCTAATGCGCATTAAGAGTGTTGATAACCTTTTGTGACATTGAAATAAGGGTGGGAGGCAATCATTTCCAGTAATCTATCCTTTTGTTCTTGTTTGTATTCCCTGCAATTCATTTTTTGTAATTCTCAATTGCTAAAACTTTATCTTGAAAGGTTACATATTTGGGACCAATGAGCTTTTAAACCGTAAGGGCGTTTTGTCCATGGTACAGGCACAATAGCAGGGATTCCAGGAACTGAATTGGAAGAATAGGGGAATTGTAGAAGAATAAAATTCATTATTTATGTGGCATTTTTTTATTTTTAATTTTTTATATAGCACATAATATTCTTTGGATATCTGTATAAAAGATATACTGAGCTGTAAAGGCTCCGTCTTGACATTTTGCTAAAGCTTGATTTTGTTGTCTATGTCATTTAGCAATTCAAAATGACTTCCCAAATAAATTTAAATAATTAAAGTTCTGTTTGGAAATATAATCGGATTTAGTTGCGTCGTTGATAGTGTTCCACATATCAATGAACAATTTGTCATCCAAAATATTTAGGCATTGAATCAACGCATTAGATTTGGAATGATAGCACAAAAATATTGTGACATGAATTACACAATGAAATCTCTTAAAATCTTTATACAAGAATATATATATATATATATATACACACACACAGAGACTTTGAAATATGATATTCAACAAAAAAAAGAAGATATTTTCTCATTCATTACATTTGGAGCAATCAGATTATTAGATTTGGAATGATATTGCTGATTCCGTCCTCATAGCACAAAAGTGTTTTGGGCTATAAATAACATAACGAAATTACTTAAAATATCCGTACAAGCATGTTAGATTAAATTTGAAATGATCTCGCTAATTCCGTCCTCATCGCACAAAATTGTTTTGTGATGTGAATAACATAATGAAATTTTTTCAAAATTTTCATACAAGTAAAAAAAAAAAAAAATTACTTTCAAAGATGATGTTCAACAAATGATATGAAGGCACCATATTTATAATTATATTTTATACGCATATGTATATATATATTTTTTAAAAATGCTTATTTTACATGGAGGATTAGAGGGACCACAAAATATATGCTCATGATATTATCAAAATATCTAAAATGAGAGAGCACATACTTGTGATAGAACTGAAAAACAGAATAGGGGAATTGTAGAAGAGTAAAATTCACTATTTATGTGGCATTTCTATTTTTCTGATTTTTTTTTTCTTTCTATAGTACATAATATTCTTTGGATATTTGTATAAAAGATGTACTGATGACTATATATAGTAAAGGCTCCTCCTTGACATTTTGCTAAACCTTGATTTTGTTGTTCATGGTATTTTTGCAAATCAAAATGACTTTTCAAATAAATTTAAATAATTAAAGCTCTGTTTGGAAAAAAATTTAGATGCGTCATTGAGTTCCACAAGCAAGTCACGCAACTTTAATTTCATCAACAATCATTTCAGGAAGTCCACATGTCAATCCCTACATGAACGACTTGACATCCAAAACATTTGAAACATCAGATCAGCTATTAGATTTAGAATGATAGCACAAAAATATTTTGTAACATGAATAACACAATAAAATCTCTTTAAATCTTTATACAAGAAAAAAAAAAATAATATTCAATAAAAATAAATTTTATCATTCATTACATTTGGAACAATCAACTTATTAGATTTGGAATGATAAATAACAAAATAAAATTATTTCAAATTTTCTTACAAACATGTTAGATTAAATTTGAAATGATTGATTCCTTCTTCATAGCACAAAATTGTTTTGTGATGTGAGTAACATAATGAAATTTATTTAAATTTTCATACAAGGAAAAACAAAAAAAAAAAAAAATTTACTTTCAAAGATGATATTCAACAAATGATATGAAGGCACCATATTCATAATTATATTTTATACGCATATATATATATAACTTATATATATAGAGTACTGATCTCTTACTTCTCGTGGAGTAAAAAAAATTTTTCGCACTTTGTATAGTAACCATTAGATTAAATCTAATAGTCACATTCTGAACCCACCTATAGCTTTCCTTTTAATACAAAACCACAATCATTATTTCTAGTTTCCAAATTTAATATTTACCAATATAATTAATTATAACAATAAAAGGTAAATGCTAAAAAAAATAAAAATAGAAATCTCTTCAGCTCTAGAAATCACGTCTCACCATTAATTGGAATTTTTTTTCTACAATTTATTTTTATAAGTTTTAGAAAATTGCATCAATGACTTGATACTAAAATTGATATTGTCTATTTGAGTGTAAAAAAAAAAAATTAAAAATTGAACTATTGACATACAGAACAATGAAACATCGACTAAAAAATAATAATTTTTTTTTATCTACTTGATCAACTTAATGTAATATGACTCATAAAAAATTTAATTGATTACAACTTAAATTATTATATACCTCCCTAAATGCATGCTATTTAAAAATTAGAAATTCAATCTATTTTTCTCTAACTCTTTGTCACAAATTCTAATTAGTTTGTAAACAAATCTCAATTACTCATCTGTCATAATAAATCGCACAATATATTTTTTCTAGTTAATAATATATTCTATGAAATTTTCTAGTTAATAATATATTATATGAAATTTCAGATTTTCTTTGTAAATTAGTTATTTTTCTTAATATTTTCTTTAATAATGCTATTATTATACTATCATTATTTTTATTTTTTTAGTACTTACCTTTTATAGTCATAATTAATTGTATTGACAAATATTAAATTTAAAAACTAGAAATAATGATAGTAATTTTGTATTAAAAGAAAAGTATATAAGTGGGTTTGGAATGTGACAATTAGATTAAATCTAATGGTCACTATAGAAAGTGTAGAAGAATTTTTTGGTTCTATGGGAGTAAGAAATCACTGCTCTATATATATATATATATATATATATTTAAAAAAATGCTTATTTTACACAGAGGATTAGAGGGACCACAATATATATGCCTATGATATTATCAAAATATCGAAAATGAGAGAGCATATACTTGTGATAGAACTGAAAAACAGAGCTCTACGCCTCAAACCCCTCTCCCCCTCTCTCTGAAATATCAATGTTGCAGTCTCTACACCTACTCTCCCCCAGCTTATCCTTCCCTCTCACCCATCCCCACAACCGCTCACTCTCTCCTCCCAACTTTTTCCACAGACCCATTACACTCCACACTCTCTCAGCCCACCTCCGAACCAGACCTGGACCATGGCTCGCCCAAGTCCCCGAACCCACCACAACTGCACCAGAGGACGGACCCATCGAACTTCCACCATCCACTCCATCCATTTTCGCCACCACCGACGACCCTACGCCTCTCCAAGTCGCCACCAGTGTTCTGCTTACCGGGGCCATCTCTGTCTTCCTCTTCCGCTCTCTCCGTCGCCGTGCAAGGCGAGCCAAAGAACTGGTACACCCCCCCAATATTTCTGTTTATATACAAGTATATATGTGTTGTTAAGCTTTAATTTGGCATTCAACGAAATGGGTATTGGTAGGATTAGAAATTAAGGTATATGTATCTAAATATGTAAATCTATTTGTGTTTTTAAGCTATAATTTGGTTTTTAATGAATTCGCTTTTGTGAATATCAATGTGTTTTGCTTAGGTTTATTTCGGTTTTTAATGAATTGGGTCTTGGTGGGATTAGAAGAATTAGAAATTGAAGTATATGTATGTATATATGTATTTCTGTGTGTTTTGTAAAGCTTTAATTTGGTTTTTAATAAATTGGGTATTGGTGGGATTAGCAATTTAGGTCTTCGGGAGCAAAGAAATCGTTGAAGGAGGAGGCAATTGATAGTTTGAAAGCTATGACACCGACAACAATCGATGGCAATGCCAAATCTCCTCCCTCGCCCATTCAGGCTTTCTTGGGTGGTATAACAGCTGGTGTCATCGCGCTTATTCTTTACAAGTTCACCACCACTATAGAGGCGTCCCTCGGTCGCCAGACACTTTCAGATAATTTCTCGGTTGGTTTCTGAATTCTTTGTTTTTGTTGAATCCATTTTTATGTTAAATGTGAGCACTTTGAAATGTAGAATTTGAAAGTATTTCATTTATCAATTGCTTTTTCTGCGCCTGCTGAATCCATTTTTTTGTCGAGAAACATTTTTTATAGTTTTGGCTCATATCAAGTAGCATTTCAGACTGTTTAGGCTTGTGTCAAGGAGCTCCATTTTTATGTCGAGAAGCATTTTTTATAGTTTAGGCTTGTATCAAGAAGCATTTCAGATTGTTTAGGCTTGTGTCAAGGAGCATTTTGAACAGTTTAAGCTCAACCATTTTAGATGGTTTAGTCTCGTATCAAGGAGCATTTCCAACATTATAAAATTTGAAAGTATTTCAGTCACACTAAAGGAAAACATGCCCCAACCCTTTTTCCATATTATGTGGACATAACAGAAGTGAAGTCTCATACTGTTTTGGTTATGCTCAACTGACACACACACAAATTAAATAAGAAGAAATGGTCTTCCTATATTAATGTGTGAAAAAATAAAACTCGAGGCAAGTTCTTTTTTTACATGAAATGTGGTGTCCTTGCTTATTTGAGGAGTGTTTAACTTGCTGAGTGAATTCCAATGGGTGGTGTGTTAACTTGTTGTGTTCCTCATCATGTAACTCAACTTTCTTTGTTTTCTTCCTTTCAGGTTCGCCAAATAACAATAACCATAAGGTGACCCCCGCAAGGCTTTGACTACTACCTTTCAGCATGCTGTACTCAACTTCTTTATAATATTCACAAAACTTTTTCACCTACTGTCTGCAGGACTATTATCAATGGGTTGTGCTATCTTGCAACATTTGTTTTCGGCATCAACTCCGTAGGTTTAGTCCTGTACTCAGGCCAGCTTGCCATCGACTCCTTCATGGGAGATTCTACAAGTGAAGAAACTCAGAGTATAGATGAAGCAAGATTAAATTCTACAAATCTGATAGCCAAGAGTCCCTCAGATAGCTCTGGAATGGACAGCAGTAATGGGGAACAAAGTTCAGATAATACACAGTAAGGTAAGATTCAAAAGGAACAGGTTTCAGTTCATCTGATCAATTTGTATTACACATATATCTTTTCAATATATATATCATGCAATTTTATAAACTGTCCTTTTCCTGGATGATAATGCACTTGCCCTATAAAAGTATTAGCTTAGTATAAATATATAAGATAGCTTGGATAAAAGCAACTTATACTTTTAGAGACCAGAAAATTTAAACAACCAACACCAGTAATTAGAAATTAGTTCTTCTCTCTGTGCAATCATGGAATTTATGATGTTCTTTGTCTGTGTGTCTACAATGTTTAGTGTATATCCCATTGTCAGTCTAGCTTATTTGTAGGGTTCATAACACGTGATATAGGAAGATTTGGTCAGTAAAATATAACATATTGACAAGTCCGGTTGCAGAATTCTAGATCAATCTAGAAACCAATCTGGTTCCCTTGTTCATTTTAATTAAACTGAGCGAATTGTTTCTTAAACTACTAAAAGTCCCATCTTATGTTAGCCATGTAGGAACTCTCATGGTTTTGTGCTACTTGCAAGCAAATTTGAAAATCCTAAACAGAAACTGCAAAACCAACATTAAAGTGATAATTCTGCATGCTTCTCCTATGAAACCAGCTTGCTGGTCATCAACATAGTGAAATTTATTTCTAGTTTCCGGCTGTGATCATTGTGGGCAGTGAGCAGCTATGTTCTGTTTTTACCCTGTGGTCTCTCATGGGCTTCAATTGCCCTCGTGATAGCAGTAATTTCCTGACCAATCTTTTGAAAAAGTTCTCCAGTTGGAGGTAGACTGAAACTCACGCAAGTGAGTCAGATTCGTGTGCACAACAGTCTGCCACCATAGTCACCAAAAAGACAACATTCAGATAGGAGCAAACGTTTACAGTAGGAAGGTGGTGGCAAAGTAGGGTGCAGCCAATTGACCATAAATAACTCTAATCACTGCCTTCTCAAAGTATCTCTCATGAATATGAGTGTATGTCATGAGCAAAACACCTTGTAGAATGCCGGTGATGAGGACATTTGGGCATGAGTTGCAACAACATTCTGCGCACCCATGGTTGTTACCTTGGGGTTGTTGATGCAAGGAATAATGTGCCAAAATGCTAATCTGAGGCAAGTGTAGTTTGAACAAGCAAAAGCCACCAGGAAGAGACATGTATTTGAGAGAGATGATGGCTAGGTTACTTTTAGTAAGACCACTTCCGATTAGAGAGATCAGAATGAGGGATACTGAGGACAGAAAAACTGACTGCGGACGTTGTGATGACCTTGTGGGCGGGTGTGCCGTGGGCGAGTGCAAGAGACACTGTCAGGCTATCACACTGGCGAGCTACGGGTGCACAAGTCCCACATCGCCTGGGTAGAGGAAAGGTGAAGTGCTTATATGTAAGTGTATCATCTCCAATTGGTATGAGGCCTTTTGGGATGAAGTCCAAGAGTAAAACCGTGCGGGCTTAGGCCCAAAGCGGATAATATCATACCATGTGGTGGAGCGGGTCGTTACAGACGTGTTACTGATCACTTACAAAGCTAGCCCTCTGTCCTTGGCTTCAACCTGCGAATGCCCATTAAATAACTATGTGCTTGAGCTAAATTCAGCCAAGGTCTGTATATACTTGGTGATTAAATAAAGAGGGTGGTGTTTCTGACCTGCACTGTTCTCTCAATCCAAGCTCTCTTGCTATGGTTCTCGTAGCTGATGAATGTGGTGTGGGGAAGTTTCAGGCAGCTGCAGAGAAGGAAGAGATGATAGGCAAATATGATGAGTAACCCCACTTGGGATCAAACCTAAATCCAAATATTTTTCTCTGTGTCTGTCTGTGTGTAAGTTGAAGATTATGCAAGATGGGTTGGTAGAATCTTAATCTTGAAATAAAATTAAAATTCTCGTCTAACCTGTGTTTCTATGGTGGTGGTGATGCCTTAAACCATTAAAAAATGAGAGAAGACAAACTTACAAATACCTTGGCCTACCTCTTCATGTGGATCCAGTTAAAATGCATATGCCACTCAATTATCAAGTAGACATATAGCTATATGTGTGTGTGTGTACACGAAATGTTATGGCAAGCAAGGACATTGAGGAAAACATGTTACGCGTGTGTTATTTTTTTTATTTTTTTAAGCCCTGACTAAATTTCAGGGACACCGTGCAAAGCGTCCCCTTCACACGAGTCAAATAAAATTCAAGCTTGACTTTCTACTAAAACCAATCTTTGATGTTAAAACATGTTGCGAGGTTCATAATTCATTGTTGTTTAATGTTTCATGAAACACCAAATTCAGGTGTCCACTAAAACAAATCCTTGATGTTAACGAGGTTCATAATTCATTATTGTTTAATGACTGATATTATTCTGGTTACTTGTATGAACGGTAGACTACATTGAATAGATATCATGGTATTTCATTGTTGTTTCGAAACATGTAAGTAGGCCAAATTTAAAAAAGAAAAAAATGTAAAACTGATACAGAATCTTGTGAAAGTTACAGTGGATTGAACATCTATGCTTTGGCTAACTTGGGACGATCACATCAATGATGCGTGACATGGTTTCATTATGAAGATGCCTCGTTGAAATCACAAAAAGGATGTTTATGGAGTTTCCTTTTGTATATTTCTTTGAATTCTTCACAGATCCTTTTAACGTTGTGTGACAAGTATAAGAAAGGAGGAAAATCAAAAAATGGGAAAAAGGCTAAAACTTGTCATACGCCTAAACCTAAATCAAGCTTGAACTGATGAAGTCCATGAGCCTAACTAAACCTAGCACATGTTTTTTTGTACTAAACCTACACAGATTGAATTTTGTTTCATGTCCTTTGGGAGTGAGAATCCTCTTATGTTGCTGGTAGTAATTTTTTAATACAATTAAATTTATTTTCAACACATTAAATATGAAGTATTAACACTATTAAATCTTGCTTCAATTCAATATTGAAAGTATATTTAATTTTGTTGAACTTACTTACTGGTAGGGGAGATAGGAGGCTATTCGTATTTGTAAGTATCTTGTTATATGGGTCGACAAAAACACGAGAAACAAAGTCATGCAACCTTCCTATCACTCGAATCAACCGTCACACCATCTAACAGCTCAGACTCGGACCAAAAATATCAAGCATCACCATTCTACATTATCCTGAAACAGTACTACAACAAAACAAGCATAGGCACAGACAAACAGATAATAGTACTGTATTAAAGTACTTGGAATTTAAAAAGAAAAAGAAAGAGAATACTCTAAATTAAAATAAATCCTAAAAAAAAATGTACAAACAAAGCCAGAGCATAAAACGCACAATGCCAACACTGCTGTTTCCGATACGATTGACCACGACCAGAAAATTTCTTGCCAGCTCAGCTCAGAACCCAACACCAGCCGCGCCGACGCCAACCGTAGCACGGCGATACGGCTCAAGCTTTCTGCCCTTCCAGAAATAAGCATGCGGCGCAACCTGAGCCGCCGTCCTCATCGGCGCTGACTGGCACCGAGTAAGCACCAACGGCTCGTACGCCACGGCGTTCATTAACTTCTGCTCTATCATCGCAGCCATGGATGCGACGGCGGAGGGCGGCGCCGGTAATGAGCAAGACGACCTCGGCAGCAGCTGCTGTTGCGTAGGAATATTATTACAGGTGGTCTTCTTTGGCGGATCACCACCGTGCTTTGGGTTGACTAGCCTCTGGGGTAAACATCGGATGAAATCTGTGTTGCAGACCCATGTCTCCTTGGAGACCTCCATGGATAGCTTGGGCTCGCACATCATCAACACCAAGCAGTCCGGCAACACTGAGCTTTCTCTCTCTTCCTTCTTCTCATCATGGGTTTCTCTCTCTTTATCATAGTTTTCTTTGGTATCTTCTTCTGGCTTGGATCTGTCTTGGGTCACTATCTCTTCATCTTCTTCTTCCAAAAGTCTCTCATGGGTCTCTTTCTCTTCCGTTGACTCCTCTACTGTTTCTTCTTCCAATGCTTCTATTTCTGCTGACGCTTCAAACTCTGGTTCAGCTTCATCATCTGAAACTGACTGTCTGGATGACAATACAGCACAAGAGTCACTTTCTCTTCTCTCTTCTTCTTCTTCTTGAACCAAGTTTGCTTCTTTTTCTTGTTTTACAGCTTCTTGATCCACCAGAGCCTCAGTGAAAGAACTATCCAACACATTTTCTTCTTCTCCTAATATCTGGGTCATCTCTAGATGCACTTCTTCTTCTTCTTCTTCCTTTTCTTGAATTCCTTCTCGTAATAATTCCTCATTGATATCTAATTTTTCATGTGGGTTTTCTCTTTCCTCTTCTTCTTCTTCTTCTTCTTCTTCTTCTTCTTCTTCTTCTTCTTCTTCTTCTTCTTCAACTTCTTCTTGCATCTCTGTTACAACATTTGTCTCTGCTTCTTGGTTTTCTTCTTGTTTTTCATAAACTTCATCTGAAACCCACATTTCACACACTTCATTCTCTTTATCTACCATTACAAACTCACCTTGTATTTCATCTTCCTCCACATTGGCATGTTCTTCCTCATTTCCTCCTCCTCCTTCTTCTTCTTCTTGAGGCAAAGCTGATTCCCAAATCCGATTAGCAAGAGCTGACATTCTCATGGGATCAGATCTGCACCTCATCAACAAAAGAGCATTCTTTGGAGGAATACAAACACTCACTCTCCCTTCCTCTCCCTCTTCCTCTTCCTCTTCCTCTTCTTTCATTTTACATTTCTCATCTCTGATCTCCATCTCTTCCACCACATGCCTTCTCAAAGTTGTCTCTTTTATCAACTCTCTTCTTCTCTCTTCCTCTCCTCCTCCCACCACCAACTCTATCTCCCTCCCTTTTCCTCCATCCTCACCATCACCATCACCATCACCATCCTGCAAAGCCACAAACCACCTCGCAAACACCGCCCCACAAGAACTAGTATTCTCACCCCCATTCCTTCCCTTCCCGGCCTTCTCCTCCCTCCCCCTTTGGCTCAAGCACGGAAACAGACAGCTGAATTGATCAGCCCCAAACGCTCTCAAACCTTCACAAATCGCCCATCTCTGATTCCTCTGAGACAAACACTCCTGATGATGATCATTATTTGCATTTGTTGCTTCATCATTAGACTTGGAAGGAAGACTTTGATTTATCATCCCTTCATGGGTACCCTGCTGCTCTGTTTTTCGAAAACTCACCTCCCCTGATCCCCTCCTCCTTGAGAGAGTCCTCATCTGATTGTCTTGCTTCTTGGTCTTGACTCGAACCTGGCCAATGCAGGTGACTTTGGGGGAAGAAGGCTCTGGGTTTTCGAATGCAGCGCAGCCTCTTTTTCTGGGGAACATGGGCGAGGCTTGTCCTGCTGCTTTGATGCTTCCATTGGTTCGGAGTCTTCGACTGCGAGAGTTGGAGAGAGAAAGTGGAGGGTCTCGCGTGCGACCTGGGCTCAACATTGATTTTGATGACAGTTTCATGGAGGAGGAAGAGAGGCGAGAGGCGAAGCAGACTAATAGCTCGTTGCTACTACTGCTTGTGTTCGCCACACTGGTCCGATACTGATATTGGGGTCTCTCTGAGTCCATCATTGTATTGTTTCGGCCATTAAAACACAGTCAAATGGTGATGAATTTATGGAGAAGAAGTGTAACATAAATTTGATGTATATATTGGTGGCTTCTTGCTGTGGAGATTCAGATGGAGAGAGAGTGTGTTGGGGCTCTAAATGACAGAAGTACCCTTGGCATTCCAATCTTAAATCTAGTTAAAATATAAATAAATAAATAATTGAAATTAGGTTTGGCTTAAAGCCTCGGTTTGGAAAGATGGAATTGAAAGAAAAAATAATAATAATAATAATAATAATAAAAGTAGTGATATTCACACCAAACACTTGCAGTGAATTGTAATATAAAATAATTTTTAATTAATTATTTATACCCAATTTAACTAAATGAAGAATTCTACTTTCTTATTTATTGCATAATTGATCAATTAAAAGAGTAGGTCTAGCATCTATCCACTGCAAGAATTATTTTCTTAATAATAATAATGAGAAGAAAAAAATAAAAAAGGAGGGAAAAACGGTAATTTTCATATTTGGTTTGGCATTGAAGAGGCGAAAGAAAGGTTCAGAGAGATTTGGAGTTATAACTTTTAAAATCTCTCAATGGCTATCCTTTCAAAAATAAAATGACAAAATTAATTAAAAATAATTTTTCTTTTCTTCAAAAAAAAATATTATCATCTCATTTTTTTTTGTCTCATAATACAATTTTTTTTTTTTTTTCTTTTTTGATGTGCGTGGCTTTTTCCCCATTCTAAATTTTGGTTGACATCTTAAATTTTCAATCACGCACTTTGCATGGTTAAAGGTTTTAAAGCCTTAAAGGAAGTGGGGTCACGTATTATAAAGTGTTGATATTTTGTCAAGTTCAGATTTATTTAAAGTTTGTAAGACTTTTTTGGTGATTTATTTAAAGGTTGTATGACAATTTTTTTTTTTTTTTTTTTGGGAACTATATACCAATTGAGCGGAATCCAACAGCATTTTCGAAATGGCTGGCATTTTTGTCCGAGTAGCATGACTCTTTTATATAACTTGAGGATGGTTATCTAATTAATCTATTGAGTAGAGTTAAAGTGTTAACTATTAATTTCAAAATGTGACAAGGCGATTTAGGTTAAGTATTTACTCGTGATAAGTTAGGAATAGATTTTATTAATAATAATTTTAAAGAAAGTATACTTAGTTAACTAAAAAAAAAAGGCTTGGTATTGTTATATACGTATAAATTTGAAGAAGAGGCTAGACTTCACGAAAAAAATATTCAAAATTGTATTATAAATGATAAATACGATATCGTACTTCTCCACCCAAGTCACTTTCTCCTCTTTTTTAGGTTAGTTTTTTTTCTCAACAATAATCTGTTTCCAAAATTATAAAGTTACGTAACCTTCCACTACCATGGTAATTACACACCTCACATCAAAATAATTTTTCTCTATACTTGCATCAGACAATTCTCCATAACTAAATTCATTTATAGGTGTCTTAAAAAAGAAGAATTATTTAACTAGAAGACTCTAGTTAAAATTTAATTTTTTTTAAAAAAAAAAAGAAGACATAAATAAGAAAAATACGTTAAGCTCGAGACTCTAGTAGTTTTGATTGATGTTAAACTTAGGCAAGTGGGAATCCAATAATGAGGAATTGATTGTGCAGTTTGTACAGATTGTTATTGTATCGTAGTGAGTAGTCAGAGTTGTATACTTCAAAATCCTCCTCCAACGTGAACACATCATTAGACATTACACAAAGAGGTAGAAGACGAAGCTAGACCAGTTAAAAAGAAGATGGGTCTTGGAAATATCAACCCAAACAATCCTTGTCACTGACTCACTGCCCACATCTTTTACCATCCTCCTATCTTCTAAGTACATGGTTACCGACTTACAACATGCTTGTCCACTGCTACTCTGCAGTCACGTCTCGTAAGATATTTTTCTTTTGTAAATAAAATATATATATTTTTTATTTATTTCGTATTTGACAAAAATTTAGATCTAAATTGAGTTCGAATCCATCGAACAGAAAGTATAAAATAACTTATTGAAAATTGATCAATAAGTTATATTTGTTATATTATAATATTTGTTTTTTTTATAAATATTTTATGATAATCAAATACCAAAAAAATAAAAATATATATATTTTAAAAAAAAATATTTTACATCCAAACAAGCGGAGTCTTAGCCTTTATAATTTTTATTTTTTGTTAAATTTTATTTTAGTCCTATCTAATTTATATGTTTCTTTATTACACTGATAAAAGCCTTGTCAAAATTATTAAAAAAGAAACACGACCAAACAAAATACTGCTGGACTCTGATTCATGTAATTTAATGACTGAGATTTTCAGAGTTAAACTCTCGACACAACCACATTAACAAACATAAATGAGCTTTAATTTGTGCCCTACCATGTACTAGTATGAAGCAGCATTTTCCAGCACAGTAACCTTTTACAAAGATGAAATTATAAAGGTTCTCATGAAATTTGGACAAATTATATACAAATGGATTGTTCTGCGTTTATTATTTTGAAATTTTTTGAGATTGGTGAGTGTATTAAATCTGTTAAATAAATTTTATAAAATGACAATCTTGTATGGAGTGCATCATAATATATAATATATATTATAATATAACAGTATGATTGATCTTGCATACTTAAAATGACTTTTTCCTGAAATATATGAATAATCTATGCACGTCTAATTGTTCCAAACGAACGTTAAGAAATGTTAATTAAATTTACACTTTTACAAATGTACTATACTACACTTTGATAATGAAATAACGTTATTATTTATTTATTTATTTTTGACATAATTAGGATTACTTTTGGAACATGGGGAATCGAGAGGGACGAGGTGAAACACAAGAATCCAAGGATGCACGTGAAGAGAGAGAGACCAAAAAACACCAAGACGCCCTATTTTGTATACCCACGCGTTTTAATAGAGCGTGACAAACAATCCACATAAACGAAGCAAAACGATAAATGAATATGAGAAAATTTATGTACAGAACTTCAGACTCTCCTAAGATGAGAGTGGGAATGAAGTGTTCCTAAAACAGAGGCATCGTAGGCAGAGATAAGCTGCGTGAGCAGGCAGAACATAAAAAGCTGCGCAGCGTGAGCGCGTGAGTGAGAGAAAATTGGTGGAGTTGGCGTCTCGTGTGGTCGTCTCCATACCCTCACATGTAATCCACCAATGATCATTGACGCGTCAACAAATTTTGAGTTAATTGGTCTGATGTGGTGGGGATAGTCACACATAATTCAAAACACCACCTTGCTTGGGTATTATATAGTTTAAGAGGTGATAAAATAGAAGGTGAGAGACTGAGAGTGGGAAGAAGGGAAACCCCAACTAATGATCTAATTAGGGTTGGACCATGTTACAGTTTGTCATATTATCACAATAAATTCATCAAAGCTAAAAAATTGGCAGACTGAAACCAAAACATCAGTAAAAAAAATAACTTCAAATCATACAAGGAAACTAACTTCAAAAATTAACTGTGAACTCACAAAATTCCCACAATGTACATCTTTACAAGTAAGAATGCAATCGTTACATATAAACTATAGTATAAAGTGTGGTTGTAGTGGAGAGTGTTCGACACATTGGACACGACTTATTCTTTAGCATCCATTGTAACAAGCAGTTCCTATGGAATGTATGCGAACACGGGGTCATTGCAACCACCATTCCCGTCAAGAACCTCTGCAGACAAATCGGACACACATCCGTTGGCGCAACACCTGGGGTGGTTGATACCACCATCCCTTTCAAGTACCTTCCCAGACAAATCGAACACATATCTGGTGCTGCTGCCTCAATTGGCTTCAAAACTTCTGTGTTTCATGGATCGTAATTGCCTCGTCTAGAAAACCCTTTAATGTAAACAATATATCCCGAAAGAATCTGTTACAGATATCATCATCAATTAGTAGGCCTACTTCTTCTTCTTCTTCAATATCCCTTGAATCAGCATTAGTTAGTTGTTTCACTACTTCACTACCATATTGGCATGGCTGATCACCATGTTCGTACGAATCATAGTACAACATAGTATTACTGACTGTACTGTCTTGAGTATTGTCAACAAAATTGAGCATACAAACATCTATGACTATCACAATCTTGGCGGGCTTTTTGCTGGGAACGACCGAGTTTTGCATGGTGAAGTAAAAACCATTGTTAAGGAAGACAGACAAACGTTGAGCAAGAAAAAGAGCCGTAGTGTCTTTTTCGAAAAATTTTGAGCTTTCGATTCTGTGGATTCTCGTGATAGTAAGCTTTCGAGCTCAAATACATTAACATAATGTTTGTCAAAGTATCCAATTGCCTCAACACGAGTACCATCTTCTTTCTTAGCAAGGGCGCCACTTACGCGTAATATGTAGAGACCTTGTGAATCGGAAACTTGACTACCGGAAAGCTTTTGCTTCCACTCGAACACACCAAATTTTATGTTTAAGAGCCGTTCAACAACCATCGTGTCCGACTCTCCTCTGTGATTGATTCGTTGTTGTCTCACTAAGAAAAATTTGCCAATTACATATGCTGCAGATAGATGACTTCTGATCATATATGTATGATACAAGAAAAAATATGATACAGTATATTTTTAGGAAACTAGCTACCTGATTAAATAGGAAACTTAACCTCTCTCACTTTCAACCGCCTCAGATCAAGTTAATAGGAGTATTTGGTATTTCCGTAATGAAAAAGGAAAACCACATCATTATGATTTATTACGTAAAGAGAAATATGGTACGAAGGAGTATATTTTTAAGGAAACTAGTGATAAAATAAGGAAACTAGTGGTTTCGGTTCAGTTGACAAAAAAAGCCAAAGAGCTTCATTCAAATTTTTATTGTTCCAACACTTCATAGTAAACAACTTATTACACATGCACTAAATCATAAAAAAATAACCTTAACCTCGGATTTCGGAGTAACTTTCAAGCATACAAAGAGCCTAACCTCATATTTCGGAGCACAAAGGACCTCAGATTGGGACTACCTGATATTAATTATTTCAGGTGTATGTAGAACAAAAAACATTCCAAGAATTTACCGGTTGCAAGATAAATCTTTGGAAGCTTTCATTCACAAAATTCCCACCATTTTCTATACAGAATGCCCGTATTTATTGTACAGAGAAGACCAACGAATGAAGCATTTTCTCTCCAAGTACCAGTAGAAAGAAACATTTACAGAAATGCAGTGGCAGTTCATCTATTCATGATTCTACTTCTAGATTATCAGTTCGAGCTTGTGAACTTCTCTTTATTCAGTCAAATTCCAGCACAACTTTACCAGGAATGCGCCTCTTATCTTTGGCCTCGTGAGCTTCTCTCACTTGTGCAATGGGAAATGTCTTATCCACCGGTATTTTCAACTTCCCAGCCTCACATAGCCTCCGGATCTCATCTAAACCTTCCGCATCAGCCCTCATGTACGTCCACCAATATTCTGCACCGTACATAAAGGAAAGGCATCGGTCCATTAAACGAAAATATAAATAAAACTACAATTATTTATAAGCTTTTTCCCACCTTTGACTTGTAAACAGAATTTGACATTTAAATTTTCCCATTTTATTAGGTTTGAAGAGTGCAATGGTATGTAATGCTGCTAATACACCACTCCCAGACCCTGTGGGATATTTCTGTGCCCGCCCTCTAGAGAGAGAGTAAGAAATCTTTTTCAAAAGGGACTAAATTTAAATAACTTATACACTTCTATTTCTATTGCTCGAAGTGTGGCAGTGATTACGCATCCAAGTAGAATCCGCCATCACCATCTTCATTTGAGAGAGGGGATGTATGTATTACTTTTTAGATATCCAATGGGGAATGTACAATGACCCTCCACCAAAACCAAGAAGATGCACTTGAGTATACTTTACAAAATGGTACTACTACTACAAAAAGTGGTTACCATTGTATAAATAACTGCCATTAATCTGAATGATAGGATATGAACCCACATTGTGCTGGTGATCACAACTAACACTACGCCAAAGCAACTACAATAACACACGACCCTCGTTAAGTTTTCAACTGTATAGTATCATAAAAACCAACTTCTTGAAAAATAGCAAATATAAACACAAAACATATACTTTGAGGTTTCCATTCTCCAATTAATGAAGATTCTCTTTTGAGTATCAGAAAGGAGTGGAAATACACTTAGCGGGGAAGGTTGTCAAGTTACATTGAGTTGAACAAGAAGTGGGAGTACACTCACATGAGACAGTTCAATTCGGAAGTGTCACGTGAGCAAATTAAATTTGGAAGTGTCTCCATCTAATAAGCATAATTATGGACAGAGGACATAGATACAACATGAAAAGTTGACACAATAAATCTTTAAAAAGGCAGTATGTGGCTATGTGCACAATGATAATACAACAATAAAATATAGGGAAAATTACCTGTTAGTCCTAATATTGCACTCTAAAGACAAATGAGTCCTAAAAAAGTTTCATAAGACAATGAAGTCCAACTTTTTATACAAATTTCCAACAAAATTCTATACCCAATACAATTCCTCTTCTACCCTTTTCATATATATATGTGTGTTACTTAACTAATTTTCTCCAAGCAATTTTACTAAAAAATTGATTGAAAATGAATAATTTAAGAAAAAAACTTTCTTAGAAATTCACACTCATTGTTTGGACCTTGTTATTGAACTCTATTAATCTGTTAAGAGTTGCTAATTAATTTAGTACAGTTGCCTTTTGTTTTATACTGTCAAAACGCTGAATTCCAGCTCTCAAGACCTCTGTAGAAACTTTAGCTGAATATCAATCAATACCAAAAACAGAAAGCAAATGAGTCCAAAATTAAGAATTTTATTCCTAAATTGTAACACATCCACGATGTGCCAGACACGTGCCCGATAGCATCCAAGAAGTTCCGTTGTTCGACATATGTCCAACACAAACAAGGCTCTTTCTTAGAAGTAAGGATGCTTCTTAGGTGTTGAGACAAACTTATCAAGTAAAATCCTATTTCAGATAAAACTCTGCAACCTTATACCAAAGCCTAAGCCTTCCTCACGGGGGTTTTATCCCCAATTAACATTGATAATACAATTGCAAGAATCATGGATGTATATCTCCTATTCTGAAATAGAAGGCCATCACAAATTAGCTCTCAAATCAAAAGGACTTGAAAACCTAGCTTAAATTGTAAAATAAAGTACCACTATCAGTCTATCGTGGTTGTTTTTTATATTATAAAAGTACACTTTATTCACAAGTAATTCTCACTATCCGAATTTTAGGCTTCACCCTTACAGTCGCTTGACAATAAAGCCGGATATCGAGTCAAAGCACGTTTGGGTGGAGCAGAGGGAAATTGGGGGCGTAGAGGCGGCTGCTTTTGAAACTAATACTAGGTGAGGTGACAAATATAAAGGCCATCCAAATGGATCATCCTTGAAATCATGAATACTAGGGTTTAATAGTGAATAGTGGCTAATTGGTTGAAAAAGTTTCCCCTAACTCCCCAAGGATCTTTTTTGAAGTTTTGACCTAGTTCTTATTGAATGCCATTGTTAAGGTTTAATAGACATCATTAAACAGCTAAGCACATTACCCTATGCACCCATAGGTAAGAGTGCAACAATTTGACAGGTTTCAACATGATTGTATATCCCCTTCTCCTTTTAGTGAATCCTAGGTTCATAAACTGACCAGACTATAGAACAAGCAAAATAAGTTTATCTATTTATGTTAGAAGAGGGAAAATAATTATAATAAGTCCTACATTTAAATTATTGAGAACAACACTCATTCATGCCTGGTTTCTATCAAATAACTTGATTCAAGTATGATGCCATAAATAGGTTTAATACCTATTCCATGAGAATATCGGTATTGAATCTGTTTCTTCAGCAAAATTGCTGTAGCCATAGGAAGCCCAATAGCTAGTCCATAACTATCAGTCAATGATGCTGCCTCCCCCTACAGTAAAGTCAACCAAAACTGTAAAATGTTTATGTAACAGCATATATGCAAAAAATATCTGAAGATTCCTTGTTAGAAGAAAAAAAAAATAGCGACAAACTTCCATCTCTTACCTGCAATGTCATATAGTGGCCACCTCTCCTCAAAAGATTAATGCCCATTCTTTCCGTCTCCGGGGCACCAATTGTATCCAAAACAGCATCAAATTGCCCTTTTATTGCATATTCAACATCCTGTAAATTAGTATACAAAGAAATGTTAGCAGGAATGGGAGGGGGTAAAAGAATCTATTCCAAACCCCAAGATTAGAATAAAACAGTGGGCAACATGAAACAAAGAGTACTCATTAACTAATTGCATCATCACCTCAGTAGTATAGTCAACAGCCTGCTCAGCACCAGCTGCCAGAACCCGATCAATTGTTTCACTTCCACATGTAGTTGAAACATGGCACCCTGCAGCTACAGCAAACTGAATTGCAGAAAAACCTACAGCACCTCCTCCACCCACCACCAACAGCCTTTGCCTGTACAGGTTAAAGTGAAAGGCAGTCATGAGAAATAAACAATCAAAACTTCCAAAATATATCTATAATTTTTTACAAAATTAGGGTTCCCTGATCCATCCCCCTTATATCAAATACTCAACTACTTGGCTCATTACTTGAACTCGCCCATAATTCATTTTCTATTGCTGTATGATGATATGGAAGTTCCAAATAACAAACTAGTGCACATCCAATTAAAAATTTAAATATGCATGCTTATCATCACAGCAGCATGGTGATGTTACAATAACGAAACTGCATTAATTGGTCAAAGAATCTAAAGTACTATCATGATTGATATGATGGTTTCTAATTCTCAAGGGTTAAAGTGTTTAACTTTATAATATTGTCCAAAATTATGCCAAAGCCACTGTGGCACATTTGTAATATAGGTTGGCATGACATCTTAAAGAGAGGTTTAGATTCGTTTGATAATTATTAATATCAATCTAATTAGCCCAAAAATATTTTTGTTTTAAGAAGAAATATGGTTGAACATACCATCAAAATACTCATTCCATTGCTCTCATTGGATACTACAAGTATATTGTCCTTTTCAAATAATCTAAACCGTATCTCTTCACAATGTATGATAATCATTATTTGGATTTCACAAATTGACTTTCTTTCGTAGTTCTATATGGAGATTGACTTCCTTGAATTTGATGACTCCTATGTCAAGGAGGGCTATATATTTACAAATGCTATGCAGAACAAGATGGAAGTCAAACATCTTAACGCCAATAAAACAATTGTAATATTATTAATATAATTATTATGGAAAGTAAGCTGCATATGCATAGTACTCATTAATCATGACATATTCATGCACACATCCATACACATCCATTCATACATATATATCACCATATTTCCTCCAAAACAGAAGTTAAATTCAACAATATAACATACCCTTCCCTTATCCTAGCTGTACTTTTTAAAGCACGCCATGCGGTCAGGGCAGCAAAAGGAATGGCACTTGCTTCCTGCATGATTATTGCAAAAGATAATATATAAATTTGTGCTCTACACTCTTAAAATAAGGTCGAAATGGAAAACAGTAAACTATAAAATTGATCAGATCAATCTCAGAAAGGTAGAATTCAGGAGTAGATGAAAAAGATATGAGGTAAATTTTTAAACACATTACAGAATGCACAGTATCTTAGAGATGAAAAATGATCCACTAACTATAAAGATTGCACTCTCAGCCCACAAGACAAAATCCATTGAGAAATAACTATTTATATAAGCCAAGGAGAACATATGAAAAATATATATATATATATATATACAAAAAAGGTTGTCATGAAGGCATGAGCAGATTTAGGTAATTCTTTTGCTCATGGCTATGAAGGACTCTAATACTTACCACATGTGACATTGACACTGGTTTGGAAGTAATTTCGTCTTCCGAAAGAATGGCATAGTCAGCATAAGTACCCCTCACAGCAGTTGGATGCAGTGCACCAAACACTTCCTGCCCTATACTAAGTGATCGAACCGAAGCTCCAACAGCTGCAACTTCACCACTAATATCACGGCCCAAAATGAGTGGCAATAGAGATTTAAATAAGGAACGACCATAGCCTGATCGCATCTGAAATATTAAAATTTGCAATACTTAATAAATGCAAGCTGGTGCATAAAATAAATATCCAAGTACAGCGTAAACAGATTGACAGTCCTAAAGATAATTAGTAGTGACCAAGCATGGGAAATGGTTTCTGCCAAAATTTTGGAGAATATCACCATCATTGGACACTCAGCTCACCGAACAAAGAATCTTATCACATTATTAGTTTTGGCGTGGCATCAAAAAATTAATTTAAGACAGATTCTAGATGTTTCAAAATCGTAATTTTTCTGCTGTTTGGATCAACCTAATAGCACTCGCATAATTTTTATCATGCTTGGTTCACTGATCGTATACCAAACATCACTTCTGTTATGGTAGATTCCCCCAAAAAATATCCATAGATCATGTGAAAGATGTATGCAGTTTATTTATGCACCATCATGCAGTTTTCAACCCTCACAATCTACTCTCCTTGAACATGACGAAATAAAGAGCCACTTAGATAGATTTTACAGGGGTTATATATGTACTTACCAATCAAATCCAGAAAATGTGAACTAAGTATTTCAAGTGCCCCCTAATCCTTTATGTGATAAGCATAAGTGACCCAGAACCACTATAACAGGAAACAAAATCTACTCATTCCATTTTAATTACAAAGTCATCATTAGCACATAATAATGTCATATTGACCAAGTAACAGTATAGTGAGTGACTTCTACATGGTACATTCTTTTACATTTCCATTTTGCCATGTGTCACTGAATCTAATTTTCATGTAAATAGTTTGTACTTTATTTTATTTTTTATTTTTACTTTTTTATACGGATAAGATAATTATTCAGTTGTTAAGGAATTGTTTATCCTCCACAGGCAAGTCTGTCCAAATTTTTGAGTCAAACAAGCTGCATAGATGAATTATGGCACATAGATCCACATTGTCCTGCTCTTACTCCATTTGATTCTCCTAACAATCCATTCAAAAAAAGGGAAAATGCTCGGCGCTTGCTTGGTTGCAAAGAAAAGGCAGGAAAAAGAAACAAAAGGAAATTATTTGAAATCTGAATACTAGAGTCTAGCCTTAAACTTCACACAACTGACCTAATCCATCATAACCTTCGTTTATTTATTTATTTGTCCATGTCTTGGGCAACCAAACAACAGAGAACATATAGATTTTCTTTCTTACCCACAGTCCTTTCACCAATAAAATGGCGTTAAAATGGCGTTTAAAATCAAAATCCGTCATATTAAAGAAACAACTTATCACAATTTCTAATAGCAAAAATTGCATACATGATAAACAAAAAATAAATAAATAAATAAAATAAAATAAAAATAAAAATAAAATAAAAAAACCTCTCAATCCATCATTAGTCTAAATGAACCAATACAGAACAATAAAAAGAAATACAAATGCTTCGTTTGATCACTAAAAAAACGTCAGAAAGTTGAAAAAGGAATATATATATATATATATATATATACACACACATATATATTCAGTCTTAAATTCATGATAATTGAGATCCAATGAGACAATAAACCTTCACACAATAGCTTACCTTAACCGTTCTTCATTTTTATTGGAAACCGCAAGATTTTGTACATTCTAATTTCTCTAATTCCTACATTTCTCAGCAACAAACGAAGAATTAAATTTGAAACAAATTCAAATACTAATGAACTCACTCTTGTATCAAGAGGATTGATCGACACAGCACGTGCGCGAACCAGCACCTCATTGGGCTTCAGATCAGGAACACTCGCATCGTGACGGAGCTCAAGGGCCTCGGGCCCACCGAAGCGCGTTAAGAGCACGGCTCTGCAACTGGTGACGATACATCTAAACCCTATCTTCGTCGACCACGAAGATGATGAACGAAGCAACGAATAAGATTCGGAAGTTGGAATTGCTGTGCTATTCTGTGCATTGAATTTCAATAACAATCGCATCATTTTGGATATTGAATTAGAAGTCCGAGTCGAATACTTCCTAATAAGTTCAATGCATGAGAAAATTTGACGAAGAAGAGCTGTGAGTAAGGTTTTTCTTTGTTTCCCCTAATATATTGACATGAAGAGAGAAATGTCTAGTGTATGACTGTGTGTGTGTGTGTGTTTTAGAAAGAGAGAGAGTGGAATTGAAGGCGTGTATGTGTTCCTGGCCGCATATGGGACTGAATTTCGTGGACGCCTCCTGAGTAGGGCTGCAACTCGGCCGAGTTAGCCGAGTTAGCCGAGTTCAACCAAGGAGAACAATATTACCTCCACACAGGAGGATCAAAATCCTCTCATCCAATTATTAGTAATGGCGTCTAAAAAATTTTGCTAAAAATTGGTTAGTAACGAGTAAGAGGCTAAGAGCCAAAGTTTGAAATGTGTTACCATTGATATTTCACCAATCAGATGGAACTCATCCCATACTAAACTAAAAGAACCATTAATTTCTCACAACAAAATTTCAATAAGCACCACTTTATCCAATTGCTGAAAATTCAAACAAAAATTTAAATAAATTTATTATTTAATTGCTACTTAAAAACTTTTAAAATTTTCAATAATTAATTTTTTATTCTCCTTTACAGTCAATTGCATTTTATAAATCATCTAACTTTTTATTGCTCAACAACCCTAATTCCAAGCATTTAGGTAACCAAAGTATTTTTGAAATGCAATCACCCTAATCCAAAACATCAGATCAACCCAAAAAGCAAATGGGTAGCACATTTCCTTTCACACCCTCTCAGTTTTTAGATATTAATTGGAGCATCAAATAAGAATACAAAAATTCCACACTTTGAGAAATGTTCCATAAATGCAGATTATTGACATAAAACTACATCAAAATCCACAGGAAAAGTATCTTTTTTTCAGTAACCTTACAACATGCATAATACGTCGTAAAATGCATTTATCAAACAGCTTTAAAAGCATTATATACATCATTGAAGATATTGGTTCTTCTACCTCCTCATAATCGTGTACCAACCCTAGTGGAAGGTTACAAAACTCATATCTACTATTCCTTCTAAGGTAAAAGCAGAACTTTCTCAACATCTGATGCACGCCCTAAGCACCATCATCTTCAACGTTGTTAACCCGTTCACATTCATCGATCCATTCGCTGTATCTGAAGTGGGAAGAAAAATGGATGAGTCAAAAAAACGGCCATATAAATTGACTATCTGTAACATGAGGGAACATATAGAATTCACTTACACATCTATGGGTTCAGTTAAAGCTGCAACGAGAAAATAAAAAAAGATCAGTTCCCCCCAGATAAATATAATCATCACAAAAACAAAGTCAACATAAAAATAGAACCCTCAGTTTATATAACCACCATTGGAGATAGTATCACCAGTTGACAATGAACCCTATCACTCAACATTATTAAACAAACCGGGCAGAATCCCAAAGCAATAAATAGTCCACGAAACAACAAATTATATAATTACATTAAGCTCAGGTTCCTATATTCTCTAAATGCCTCAAGCAAAGTACCCCAACAATAACCAATTTCGATCCATTTACACGCATGTCCATTAATATTATCCATGCCACACCTTTCTTTGGAGACTGAAGAAGACTAATCTTTCTGTGCTTGTAACATCTCAGGGCACTTAACAAATAACTTGAGTACATTGCAAAAACTCCAGTTCTACAACTTTGCTTGTTGTGCATTGCCTAACCCAACTTTTACTGTTCGTCTAGCAAAAGCCACCACGATAATATGCTATGTAAGTTTAACCCGTATTATTAGATAAAATGAAAGCACAGCATATAGTGCACCAAAATAAGGCAAGCTGGTGGATTTAGCTCCCTTAGTTAAATTGTTAAGCTAGTCTCAAATTCATTTAAAATTCCTTCTTCACTGATAGAAGAGGAACTGATGAACCAATTCCTGAAGATATTATTGCGTTATGGTGGTTCTTGTTTGTCTGATTTGATGTCCTAGATAGTGAAAGAAAAAGGGTTATCAAGAATCAATTATTGCATAGAAGAATTCTTGTCTGCTGGAATTAACATTCCGGAAAAGAAATTTTCCACAATAACAGTTCTATCTTTGAGTAAATCACACTAACACAACAGGCAGTTTATTGAAACTTTCTTTGCTTCATCAAAATATTTTTTTTCCTTTTTCATGTACTGTTTAATGTTTATTTTAAGTTCACCTCACCTTCAAATCACCTTAAATTGTATGATCTCAAACATTTTGTCCTTCATAAAACTCTAAGTGAACACTTGAAGACTTGTTGCTTCCAACCCAATTTCGCAAAAATTACCATCATCATAAAGAGGGATGCTAGCAACAGTTGCTCACTAGCATGACTGGGGCAGCTCAGTCACTGCTTAGCATGTGTAAATACCTTTTAACAGCAATTAATTACTTAATAAAGCCAATTTTTCTTGGATCTCTCATTGATGTGCAATTACCAACAAATCCTGTTACAATTCTACACAAAATGAAAAAGACCAAGTTTGAAAATCTCTCTCTAAACTCATCATATAAAATTTTCTTCTTCAAAGTTTTTTTTCAAGTACAAGTCTGATTTTTTTTTTAATTTATAAGTTAAAAGAGGGGAGAGATAAATAAGTGTAGGGCAATCCCCTCGCTTTGGCTGCAAATCAGCCATGGAGTCCCATATTGTTAATTTGCGCCTATCGCACTAACGTGCGCCGCGATTAACCTCTCCCATGGAATAACACACCACCCCTTTCCTCAAGGGGGACAGCCTTGGGCATTTTAAGTACAAATCTGATTTCTCATAACGTAATCTCTTTTATCAGAATTGTATATCACTTTTATAGTTGAAGAACTTACCATTTTCTTCTATCCTCTAAATTTTTCCTTCAATCCTCCAATTCTTAGATTACCCAACAAATAGTTGATATGAACTGATAGACAAATGTGTAGAATTGTGTAGGTTTTGAAAATAGTGTACAATCTTGTAGGTTTGAACAAAAATTTATCAATTCATAATTCTGTGCAATTTTCAAAACCAACACAATTCTACACAATTTTCTAACAGTTCACATCTATCTTTTTGTTGTCTAATCTAAGAAGTTGTGTAATATAAGAATCTGGAGGAAAGAAGAAAAAGGTAAGTTCTTCAACTATAAAAGAGAGATCGCAATTATGAGAAAAGATATTAAGGGAGATGAGAAAATCAGATCCATACTCCAAAAAAGGTTAAATTTTAGATAAAGAAAGATGATATTTTTAGAGAGAAATTTCTGGGTCTTTCCATTTTGTAACAGGGCAGGTTGGTAATTACACACCAATGAGAGGCCCAAGGAAAACTTGGATGTAGAAGTAATTAGTTGTTGGGAAAAGTATTTACACCTGTCACAAACTCATGCAGTGACTGACTTGCCACAGTTGCGCTAACAACTGACCCTAGCATCCCTCACATCCTAAATTACACGCCGCACGGGCAGGGTGGGGGTGGGGAATGTATACAAAATTGGCAAGATTGCCCTCTCCTTCTGTCCAGAACAATTAAGACATTCTCCTCTTCTTTTCTTTTCTTTTCTTTTTCCCCTCCAGTTCATATCAGAAATGCAGCACAAGTATTACCATAATTTCAAGCATCATGACTCAGAAAAGCAACGAACTAACTAATGCATACCTGTTACAGTAGTGCTAAACCTCTCTTGGCATATCCCGCATAAAGCCTCACCAATCAAGTTCTTCATATCACTGAAACCAGAAATTTGTGTTTCAGCACATCAGATAATTGTTTAGAAACTACATACTGTTCGACTACATCAACCGATTGTAATAGTATATTACACCAAAATAAATAATAAAAACTGAGACAAAGCATAATAATTCTCATTGGCATCTACACCTCTGTCCATATTACAAGTGGATTCAAAACTTTAAAATAAAACTAATTTTGTAAAATTCATTTTGATCACTATATCTATGAGAATTTTTCCGTAATGAGTTTAACAAATGTTGATTTTAAAACAAAGTTGACCATTGACTCTTTCTAAATTTGTGAGGTGCCATTGTCAGACATACAACACTTGGATATGATTATGACAACCTAGTTAGACATACACCTGAAAAGTATATATATTTTAAATTTTACCATGCAATTGAAAAACTCATACACCTGAAAAGTATATATATTTTAAATTTTACCATGCAATTGAAAAACTCTTTGTTTAAATCATTTTCTTACATTGTTTAAAACAAATGAAGTGCCATTTTGAACACTTCATAAAATTAAATACACTTTACCCACCAAACATAACTTTACAAGAGCATGCATCATTGGTGCTCAACTAAAATGGATATAGTATGTGTGCAGTGAAAATGAAGTCATAATGCTCGTTTTCCTTGTACCAAATTAAAAAGTAATTGACCAACAACAGTACCTCATAATTTTATACATTTGAATAATAAAACCTCTCTGCCAAGTGCAATAATTATTTAATTACAAGGACAAACAAGAGTTATTACACACTTACATACGACATTCGACGCTGGTCCCATGATTACAGAAGGGACAGCTGAAGACAGTGTCAAGCTTATCCATTCTCTTCCTTGGGGGTGGCTTTGCCCTTGACTTCCTTTTACCCATTTGTTATATCAATTTTCACCTTCAGTATCATTGACATTAAAACATATTAGTTCAGCTGCTATATCACAAGTATGCAGAGCAATCACATCAATTCTGTTTTACCACATAATTTACAAGTACTGAAAGAAATTTGAAGACCCAAACTATATTTGATTCGTAAAAAATGCTTCTTAAATAAAATGTACTCACAGGAATGCTAACAACCATTAACTCCTGCTTAGAAGCTGTAACAATTTTGCATGGGGCACTTTCTTTGAGTGCCAATATGCATCAGCTTATAGACACTCATTGTATTTATTAAAAAATAAAATAAAAAGGTGCAGTTACATTAATGAAATAGTTCCAAAAATTTAGAATGTGAGCATAGTAAACATTGTCAATGGATAAAGTATTGTCTGTCTGATTATGTGTCAAAAGGATGACTCCTAAACGGAGTAAGTGTCATGGTCCAACTGATTTAAAAAATAAACAAGATCTACATAACGAGAAAAATAAGCCATAGAAAACATAACCTAAGCACACTAAATGAATTCATTCTTCCATGAAACATCCTACCTCATTTTAAACACATTTACCGCATTTGAAGATCAATCATCACATTTTAAATCCAAATAGGTGATAACATGTTTTAAATCTAAGTGATGCAACTTTTTTCTTTAGATCAATGTTCAATTGATGCATAATGTCTGCCCGCTTAAAAGGAAATAAATAAAATTAACTTAAAAAGATAAAGCAGTTCCAAATTCCAATTAACCTGTGTAGCATCTTCTATCTACTGTACAGAAGGAAATACTTAGACTAAAATAAAAAGGTCCCAAACTATTCTTCTTGGCAGAATTTAGAATTAGATGAATGGGTTTCGTAGCTTATGAGCTAAATACCTCCGTTTTGATTTTGTATTGTATAGAATGACAATTTTGACTTTGTACAGTATATTATATCCAACTCATGATGTTTAAATTTCTTAATAAACAACATCCAGGTTCCAATATGGTAGTGAGCAAGCAATGCCTCGGATCCTCCTATCAGATAGAATAAACCCTAAATCAAGAAGACTCACTCAAACATAGTGAACATTGAATTTGAACATAAAGCAAACTTCTGTTTATTTTGAATTCCAATAAATCTAGAAAACTAAAACTAAAACTCAAAAAAAACGGAAACTAAAACAATCTAAATTATGAAACCAAAACAAACCCTGGATTATGAAGCATAAGCATACTTATGTAGATAAAACAAAAATACCTGACGATTTAAAGTTCGTTACTCCAAGAAAGCAAATAAATTAAACAAATTTTATCAATATTGAATTAAATTTATAAAAATAAAATCCACAATGGATCCCGAACCTACATATAGAAAACATACACGAATCGCATAAGTGTTGAATTTATTGGATTATAGGCCTTAACGATGTAGAGAAAAACAAAAAAGGAAATACAAGAAATACAAAAGAATGTAAAGCATTTACGTACCTGTCGATTCTTAATTCGTGACTCCTTAGTGAGATAGATTGAGGGGAGGAGGTTGAGGTGTATTTATAGCCCCAAGTAACCATAAAATTTTGGGACAAGGCTTAGTGATACGACGGCGTCTAGAATGGGACTCTGGGGAATTTGGCCCCGCATGGGCGGGTAGCCGCACCGCCCCTTTATGTCGGTTTGGGAGACTGTGCTTATTTGGGTGGGAATAATTTTATTTGTAATGTTAAATTTTATGTTAAAGTATTGATGACTTCTTTTTTTTTAATGGATTTTTAATAGTTTTGATTGCATTTGAGGGGCCAAAAAAAGTTTAAAAGGCTGAAAAACTCTAAGACTAAACGAGACAAGGCGGGAATGGGTGGGAAGGTCCTGTCGATTTTGGGCGGGGCAGGATGGAGGTTTCTTAATGGGGATGGGAGCGTACACCTGCCTAAAATTGCCTACTATCTTATTTGTGTGCACCCTTCTTTTTCATGGTAAAAAACACACTTACACACTCACTATTTGCCCCCTAAGGACATGAACCTTCGACCTTCTACTAAAAATGTGAGAAGGTATCACTAGGCTAAGCCACAAGGGGCCTTGGATATACTATTGTTAAAGTACCTCATTCATTATTCGTCATGAATGTGTTACAACACAATTTCAATGAGATAAAAATTGTCGATCATACTTTGGAGTAGACATTGGGTGCAAGCACAAAATTTTTTATTATTGTATTTTACACCCCTAAATTTATATTCTTTATATCTATAAAATTTTGAAATTGCCTCCACTGAAATTATGAAAAAAAACCATATGTATAAATATGTCCCTCTCAAATGAATTCCTAGATCCGTCTCTGATTGAGTGAGTTAGACATGTCATGTCACTGGTGTGTCCACCTATTGAACTTGCAATTAACTGAACCCATCTACATATTATTATAACAGCTTTCCACCAATTTACATGTTGCATGTTCATTAGGTAGGTATACCAATGACATGGTATGCCCCACTCACCATATTTCCACTCCAACTCAACATAATGTAACTAACATTTGCTAGACTGACAGTATTAGAATTTCAGCTAATGAAAAGTGCTTTCCATAAAGAAAAAAATAATAAAAAAAGGACAGCACTTAAGTCTTCACGATGAGGAGCTACTAATTGTTGAAGTGGATTAATAACAAATAAACAAATCCTTTTTAATTACAAAATAAAAAATGACGAGGTATATATCCACCGGTGAGGACCTAACTATTATTCTTTAATTATTATTTTTCTAATTTTATACTGTAATTAAAAAAAAATGATATGTACATTTGTTATTGGTACAGATCAGCAAGATTGATAAAGAAAAAATAAATAAATAAATAACCCTTCGTTGACTCACTGCATTGACTAGCCACGACAACAATGATATCTATTTGAAACCTTAACTTTGAGGGAGATATTTGCAACCTCGTCATATCGGTTTGAAACCTTATTTCAAGGAGATAGTTACAACCTCGTCATCTGTTTGAAACCTTATTTCGGGGAGATAGTTGCAACCTCGTCGTTGGTTAGTTGGCAGAAAGATAACCACCCCTATCCAAGGAGTTGTTAAAAGTAATAAATATGATCCCAAAAATCCTCTTATTTACAAATGATTCAAATGGGATTATTTTTTTGGACTTGGATTATCTAAGTTAAAAACTTTCTACATTATCATAAGTTGAATAAGATAGATGTTAACATGTGGCACATTAATGACATCTAAGGCTTATATTGCAGCACATCAAATAATTAACTTAAATTATAAAAGTGAGCTCAACCAATAACGATTGAGAAAAATAATACAACACACTCAAGAATAGTAAAAATAAAGAAGAACAATGTATAGAGAAATATAGAATTGCTTGGATGCTTTTATTGGAGGTCTGGGCCTCTATTTATACACAAAAATTGGTAGAATTAAGGTAGGGCTCGCGTTACTTGTCCTCCAATTCTTCCCATACATGACTTTCTTTACAAATAGAGTTCTTTCTATTGTATAATATTTCCTACGTAGAACTTGCTTTGTATAGAATTTTCCTTCTGTGTTGAATCATTTGCTTAATAGGACTGGACAATATTTAATTGTACTTGGGCCGGATGCAACTCGGTTTAAATGACTTGACCAATGGGCCAGAACTTCAACAGTAGTGATGTTGGGCTGATTAATGTTTTTACCTGGCCTTGGAGGTCCAATACAAATGATATTGGGTTAAATAATAATGTAATTTGGGCTTGATCCGGATGGGCTTTTGAAATCTACCAAATGTAGATTTATACAGTGATGACGTGTTCAATTCTTATTGGGGGGAGATTTTTCCCTCCACACGTCTTTGTTACGTCCCTCTAATTCCCAAATTCATTGGCTGAATTCATCAAATTTTGATCGTCGAAAGTCACAATCTTACTGTCGATATTATCAGCCTGATCTTGCTTGTAATTCACAGCACTCTCATAATTCAAGTTCCTATTTTTCATGTAAGATTTTATTCTATTATACATGTTTATGTATATATAATATATTGAATTTTTAGATCAAAGAACTTGACCAAAAATTTCTGAAAAAATAAAATAAAATTTCAGAAAGAATAATGAGGAGAAAAAGGAATTTGAAATCAATAATTAATCAGAATTCAAGTTCCCACTTCCCATGCACTATTATTATATATGTTTGTTTATATGTGTTATACATTGGATTCAATTTAGACTGAATAACTTGTGCATAAGGTTTGATCTGCACAGAAAAAGGGAGGGGTGGTGACGGAAGTGGTCGGCGTTTAAATTTGTTCTCCAAAATGTTTTAGGTGTCAAGAATTCTTTTATGATGAAATGATGTGGTGCGTTATTAGCCTTGGATTTGTATACCATTCTACTTGTCAAGTTTACAATAATTTAACTTATGATAATGTAGAGATGTTTTAACTTAGAAGATCCTAGTTTTTATATATATATATATATAAATGCAACTCTAGCTAATTATAGAAGGTATGTTGAATTTATTGTGATTAAGTGAATACAATATTCTACAATAATTGATTGAACATCGGAGCATCCTCGACTGGCACCGCAACGATGCCATTCGTCGTGACTATCATCCATTTATTTTGCCCGAAACGTTGGATAGTGCAAATTTTGGCATGAAGAAGAATAAAATACATCATCCTCCCTTGTAATGTACTAATGACCTAAGTTATGTCCAAATTGTAAATGTCAGGTCAGCTAAAAGTTAAGAGAATGCATCTATAAATTTTTATGAGGTGATAAGGAAAGAGCAAAAGGAATACAGTAGAAAGAACAAATTTCTATACATTGGGCATGTTTGGCAACCGCTTTTGCTTTGTACTTTTTGCTTTGACCTATTTTTGTTTTAAAGTGTGTTCAACACTATTTCGAAATTTGTTTGGTAACGAAAATTTGTTACAAGATTTTTGGAAGCAAAAACATGAAGCATGTTTGGTAAAAAGTGTTGCAAGTTTGAAAAAATTGAATGGCTAGTTAAAAATATCATTTTAGAACGAAAAATAAATATATTTTTTTGAACAAAGCTTTGCTACAGGGCTGAAACAAACAAAAATATCATTTTTATGCTTCCAATTTTGGCTTCAATTTTAGAAGCATTTCGGTACTATTCAAATGATAGCAAATGTTACTAAACTACTAAATATGCTTCGTGTTTTTGCTTCACTACAGTACACTATTAAAAGCAAAAAACACGAAGTAGCTTATTAGTCAAACCATAAAAAAGAGATGGAAACGGGAAATTTTTCTGACTCGTCATTACATTCCATACTTAAAGGTCGTATTAAATCCCTCGCTTTCCTAATTATATTTACCTTATATTTATAGTCTTAAATTTTGATTGCTTTTGTTAACATGCAAAAATACGTAAGGATTAAAAGAGTTTAAGTTTTAAGTACTAAATCTGTAATGTTTGATTTCCTTCGATGGTAAATTTTATTCAATTTATAAAAAATTAAGCAGATTCTTGCTCAACATATTTAGTGGCAAGTGAAGTTTAATTTATGCAAAATTGTTGAATTTTTTTTGAATTTTTTTTAAGTGACGCTCAAATTACATTATGAAATGCACTTGATCAAAAAGTTATCTATCTAATATTCAATTTTAGATATTGGATTGGTTTATCAAAAGAATTTATGTTAATTTTTCAATGAAGATTTGTTAATGTTCAAGTGCAGGTGATGGATAAAACTCGGTTTTCCACTACAGTTGTAGTTCTTTCGCCTGATAAGGTTCCTTGGTATTTGTCTCTTATTTATGCTAGTTCGGTTTACCGTGTTCGGGCTTCGCAGTGGGAGTATTTAGTTTACCGGGCTGCCTCTTGGTCTACTTGTTAGTTACTAGTTGGCGATTTTAATGACATTTTACATGCATCTGAAAACCATGGGGGATGGGTTAAACAGAGTTGGCAGCTTAGTGTTTTTTTGTAATCTGGTCGACCAGTGTGCTTTGTTGGATATTGGATTTGTGGGTTTTCCTTTTACTTGGTCTAATTAGAGGGATGGCCTATCCAATATTCAGTAGCGCCTAGATCGAGCTTTGGCTACTAAGGATTGGATCTCTTTTTTTCTAAATGCTCAAGTTTCCCATCTACCGGTTGGGGGTTCCGATCATTTTACGTTGCTTATTCAACTTCAACCATTGATTCGCCCTCGGAAACAACAGTTTTATTTTGATGGTCGTTGGACTATGCTAGATGAGTGTCGAAATATTATTGATTTAGCTTGGTCTTCACCGATTCAGGGTTCTTGTCAATTTCAGTGGGCTCAAAAATTGCGGCAGTGTAAAGCTGATTTTATTCATTGGGCGAAGCTTAAGGATTTCAATTCTCAAGTTCGCATTAATTGGGCTACTGAGCGGCTAAGGTAGTTGAAAGCTCAGACTTCTGATTATTGTCATGCTGAGGTGGTGCAAGTGGAAAAATATTTATGTTCATGTTGGTTGGATGAAGAACTATATTGGAAGCAGAAATCTCGGGCTTTGTGGTTATGGGAGGGGGATCGTAATACTAAGTTTTTCCATATTACTGCCAAACGTAGATGTGCTCGAAACACTATCTCGGGTGTGTATGATGAATGGAATCAGTGGGTCAGTGCGGAGCCAGCAGTTCATTATGTTTTCTTGTGTTTTTTCCAGCGCTTATTTCAATCTTCCTATCTTACAAATATTGACCAATTTTTGCAGCATATTCCTTACTGGATTTTAGAGGCGATGAATGTTGATCTTTTGGTGGACCTGTCGGAGGATGAAGTGAAACAGGCCGTGTTTTCTATAGCCCCAATAAAGGCCCCTGGCCCTGATACGATGACTCCACTTTTTTATAAAAAATACTGGGAAGTAATTAAAGGTGATGTAGTTCGTGCTGTTTCTAGTTTTTGTGCCCCGGGGAATTTATTGTCTTGTTTTAATCATACCAATGTTGTGTTGATTCCTAAAATACATTCCCCTACCTAGGTCGGTCATTATCTGCCTATTTCCTTATGCAATGTTTTGTATCGGATTATAGCTAAAATTATGACTAATCGTTTGAAAGGGATTATTTAATCCCTTATCAGTGAGTCCCAGTGTGCTTTTATTGTAGGTAGACATATCACGGATAATATTTTGATTACTCATGAGCTGTTGTATTTTTTAAAAAATAAACGAAAGGGCCGTAAAGGTTTTCTGGCACTGAAGCTTGATATGAGCAAGGTATATGATCGGATTGAATGGGGTTTCTTATTGCAAATGCTGCACCGGCTGGGGTTGAATGCTTATTGGGTTAAAATGATTTCTACTTGTATTTCTACTGTGTCTTATTCTCTTAAAATTAATGGGAATTCTGTTGGCTTATTCTATCCTTTGAGGGGTTTGCGCCAAGGTGATCTTCTGTCACCATGTCTTTTTATAATTTGTGTTGAAGCTCTTTCCATTGCCATTTTGCGTGTATAACAAGCCCAGCTGTTATTTGGCATTCAAATTTGTCGGGGATCTCCTTCTATTTCTCACCTTTTTTTGGCAGACGACTTAGTTGTGTTTTGTGCTGCGGTGGAACCCGAGGTTCGGGTTTTGAAATGTCTTTTGGCTGATTATGAGTCTGCTTCTGGCCAGCAAGTGAATTTTAGTAAATCATCTATATTTTTCTCTAAGAATGTATGTGATTCAATGCGTCGTTTTATTACTCACTATCTTGGTTTGCAATTGACTGGTTGGCATAATAGGTATTTGGGCGTGTCGGCTCTTTTGGGACAGTCTAAGCGGGATGTTTTTCAGTTCTTTCTTTCTAAAATGAGGGACCGTTTGTCTTTCTAGAAATCTAAAACCTTGTCGGCGGGCGGAAAGGAAGTGCTTGTTAAGGCGGTGTTGAGTGTTTTGCCGACGTATGTGATGTCTTTGTTTAAGCTACCTCATACATTGTGCTTGGATTTGATGAAGCATATTCGTGCCTTTTGGTGGTGCAATAAGAATAAACCTCGTGCTATCCATTGGGACCTGTTATGTAGGAGTAAGAAGAGTGGTGGCCTTGGTTTTCGGGACTTCGAGGCATTTAATTTGGCGCTTTTAACAAAACATGCTTAGCTTTCAGGTTCATCAGAAGGGCCTGTTGTTTCAGTTATTGAAAGCTAAGTATTTTCCTTCATCATCTTTTTTGGATACGCAGTTGGGCTATAATCTTTCCCGGGGGTGGCGCAGTATTTGGTCTTCACATCCTTTATTGCGTTGTGGGTTGGGATCTTTGATTGGAAATGGTTTTTCTACACGTATTTGGGATAATCATTGGGTTCTTACGCTTTCTCAGAAGATTCCACCTCTGCAACGTGATGTTCCATTTTTTTGGATGGCCAATTTAATTGATTCTAATACCCGTACTTGGAAGACGGATGTCTTGCGTTGCTTGTTTTCTCCTCTTGTGGTTCGCGAAATTCTGAAACTGCATATCAATTGTTGGGATAAGCCAGATGTTCTTATATGGGGCCTGAACGGTTGGTTTTTTTTTTTTTTTTTTTTTTTCTGTTTGTTCAGCTTATCAGCTTGCTTTCTCGATGACTAATTTTTTAGGCGTTCTGGTTTCTTCTGTTTTGTGGACTTCTATATGGCGTTGTCACACCTTATCTAAGGTGCAACATTTCCTTTGGTGGTGCTGTCATCAAGCGTTGCCCATTGCGGTCTCCTTGATGGCGAGGGGCTGTGGTGTGTCATCGTTGTGGTGGTTCGGAGGAGACTGTGGTGCATATTTTATTCCTGTGCCCTCATTTTTTACAAGTTTGGAAGTTGTCACCTTTCCGGTTTGATTTTTCCAATGCTCATCTTTCTTCTTTTTGGGAAGGTTGGTCTTTTTTTGTTTAGGCGGCTACCCATTCTTCTGATTCTGTGGGCGTTCTGAGTTTGATTTCCTTCTGTGCTTGGGGCATTTGGAAGGCAAGGAACCGCTTAGTGTTTGAAGGGGTGCTCTGGGGGCCTGACTTGGTTGTGGAGCGTGCGGCAGCAAGTTTTTGGGAATTTCAGGATGCCAAGTCTCAATGTCTTGCTGTTCATCCGGCTTCATCTATGCCTTTGGTGGGTTCTTGGATTGCGCCTCCGCCTAGACAACTTAAGTGTAATTTCGATGCTTCCTTTTGTAAGGGTTTGTCCTTGGGAGGGGGTGGGGCAGTTTTTCGGGATTTTCGCGGCATGGTTCTTTAGGCTATTGTCTTCACGCAGTTTCCTGCCTCTTCGGCTCTGATTACAGAGGCTCTTGCTTGTCAGCGTGCAGTGTTTTGGGCATCGGAGTTGGGTTTTTATTGCGTTTGGTTTGAATATAATTCTAAGGCTGTTGTTGAAGGAGTGCAGAATAAAGCTATGTCGCTATCTGAAATTGCTTCTCTCTGTTTTGATATTCGGCGGGACTTGCAGCTGTTTCAGTCGGCGTCTTTGTCTCATGTTCGTCGTTCTGGCAATAGGGTTGCTCATGCTTTGGCTCAGCTATCCTCATCTTCTCTCCAACTGGATCACCTTTTCTCGTCGATTCCTTCTTCAATTCATCGGCTTGCTCTGGAGGATGTTGGGTTGTTGTTGTTTTAGGCTTTTTGGCTCGGTTGTCATGACAAAAAAAATAAATAAATAAAAATAAATAAAATAAAAAATAAAAATGAAGATTTGACAAAAGGAGATTAATTACAAATTTTTAATAGTTTTTGCAGTTATTTGGCAGTACAAGATTTAGTTCAAGAATTAATTATGAAAAATCATAGTTAACAAACGTCAGCTTTAACTTTATTTATTATTTATTATTTATTTATTTATTTTTTATGACGTGAGAACCCTCGCCGCTACCTCCCTTCGGGCTGAAGCTACGAGGTAAACCTCCGGCTGTCGACGCCGGCCTTACATTGTAAGCAATAAGGTAAGTTAGGGAGAATAATGAGGATGAATGGGTTCGAACCTGCCGACGTCAGCTTTAACTTGTTATCAATTATAAAGTTATCCTGAATTAAAAGATTTTTATGACCTATTAAGTTCTTTTTGTTTCAGTTAAAAAATAGTCAAAATCGAGACTGTAATGAGACCACCACAAATTAAACAATGTTCTATTATTATTGTTGTTGTTGTTTTCTTTCTCAATCCAACCCATTGCTGAAAATCTTCCAGCAGTTGAGTTGTTCCCTGTTTTCCTTTTAACATTCTTATCAAAAAAATTTAAAGAAAAAAAAAATGGCATCACTTGTCCATAATTATATTAAAATAATTAAGAAAGAAAAGGCTAGTCTATTTTTCGCCAAATCCTCTGGAGGCTTATAGTTTTGCGTCTTATGAGTCATGACTTGATCATATTATATAATATTATATACTACCCGTCCAAAAATAGTGTCCACAACACTTCTAAACGTATACATGCAAATTATATATATTATATACTACCCATCCAAAAATAGTGTCCACAACACTTCTAAATGTATACATGCAAATTATATATATATCTTATGTACTACCCGTCCAAAAATAGTGTCTACATTGTGAGTCACAGATACCAATGTGGACACTACTTTTGGGATCATTGGAAGTTTGAGAAACATTGTTGATAGGGCTGTGTTTTGGGTGGAGGTACCAAGAGGAGGATAGGGAGGAAGAGATCAGAATAATTTACCAAAAATATATATACACCTTCTGCCACAGTGAGGCAGACTCAACTTGTATGCACAAATTTAGAAGATTAGAAAAGCAAAACATCTCTCACAAACACCACACACACACACAGTGATCTACCTCTATAATTATTGTCGCTGAGTCCCAATAGCATTGATCCTTCAACAATGGGCAGCCAAAGTTGCTACCCCAGGACTACTAAACTTCTATAATGTACTTTGTTAGCAATGATTTTATATGCAATTGTGAATCAATTATGACAGCCAACAATAGACTAAACATTCAGTCTGATACAAGTACTGTCCAAGACAATGTATTGCAATCAAATACGATACAAAATATCACAGTTGACGAATGAAAAAAATACAAATGGGAAAGACTTCGCGTATAATGTTAACAAAACGGTACTATATAATAGGAGAATCTATATGCTGCCTCCATAAAAAGACTCCGAACTGAGGGCCAACCTCGGGTAAGCTCAAGCATTCCAACCATTGCAACCATGACAGCAAATGCAAGGCGAAGGAAAACCCATTAGTTGCAGCAATGCAGAGTTCTTGAAATTTTGGGGCAAGAAGTGGATTATAATCCATCACTCATCAAACCTTTTCTCCTGCAGTTAGCTAGAGCAGCAACCAACTTTTTTCACAGCTGAAACATCATCCTTGGTCCCAACATTAATGTTTTTCCCTTTAGGCAAGGCTGCAGGGTCATCCCCAATATCAAGCGCTTTCCGGCTGACCACACGATATATCTGGCTGAGCACTTCTGTGAATGCATTTTCAACATTCAACGACTCAAGGGCAGATGTCTCCATGAAGAAAGTGGTCTCCCTTTCAGCAAAGGCCTTTGCGTCCTCGGTGGAAACAGCACGTAGGTGGCGCAAGTCTGCTTTGTTCCCCACAAGCATTATCACAATGTTATTATCTGTGTGATCCCGGAGCTCCTTCAACCATCTCTCAACATTCTCAAACGTGACATGTCTGGTGACATCATACACAAGCAATGCCCCAACAGCTCCTCGGTAGTATGCACTTGTGATTGCACGGTATCTTTGACAAAGAAAATGAAATATAACTAAAAAGGACCGATCATAATCACAGTGGAGAGACAGCAAATATTTACTTTCTTGTATCCCAACAGCACCCAAAAAATTAACCAACCAGGCTAAAGTTATGAAAGTGGGAAACTGTAAGACAACAATTTATATATATAAGTAGGAACTTCAAGATAATGTCAAACAGAAAACCCTACATAACAGATGGATTTGGACAACGAGACTCCTATTCAGATTATATTTAATGCAGACAATATTCCTATAAATCTAAGGCAATCCAGACAAAACCACTTCTTTCATTGGCCAGAAAGAAAAGAAAAACCAAGGGGTGCCAAGAGAAAATAGGACACCAACTGTGAAATTTATATACCAAATAGTTCATTTCATGGCATCCAATTCTTCCAGTAGTATTGTTCTGCCTGATTCTCAGATCATCGTTACAGAAGCATTATCTTCACAAGCAGACATTAAGTGTTAATAAAAATGTACTCCGCCTGGTTGGTTAAATGTTGTTAATGAGAATAGTAATTCATTATTCTTAACAATAGGTCCCGGAGACTTTTTGGTTCATCATGCTATTGCTCTAGGTTTAAACCTAATTTCGATTAAAAAAAAAAAAAAATCCAAACAGAAACAGTGAGGACAGAAGAAAGTCTCAGGCATCAATTAATACATTTCGAATAAAAAGTTCATCCATGTGCCTGCAATTTCATTCTATCATGTCAGAAGACTATTCTTCCCGAGTTAGTCAAAGCATGAGCGCCATGCACAATCATGTTCTACCTTTTCATTTTCTCTAGTTTTGTGCTTCAAAGCATCTATACCACAAAAATTATCTCTTAAGCATTTTTTAGGTACATCCCGTCATATTCTTTCATAATATCAAATTTTAACACGTTCATTTTATTTGTGCTTTCACATTTTCCAGTCTCACTATAAATTTTAGTTTTTAAAGCTAACATTCTTTTAGTCAAGGGTATAATATCAAATACAAACTTACTAACCCTTTTCATCAAACACCAGAAACCTCTGCAACACCCTCCTCTTTCCTCCACCGCCGCCTTCATCATTAAATTGCTGCCATCAACTTTCATCCCATTCTACTGTAAAAATAAAATTTCCAATATATATGTGTATATATATGGAAATCACCACCTCTCAGCTCTGCTGGCTAGATACTATGTCTATTCCCCTCAAACCCAACTCAGTACCAAAAAGAAACAAAACTATAAATAACCACCACCTTCATCAAACCATCACCAAACCCCCACAGCCACCCTCCACCATGATTCAACCATTTTTGGCCAAACCCACCATCACTTCCCTCCAAACAACAAACTCTGTTATCATTAATCCATACAATAACCAATATCCAATAATGTTCACAATTTTTTTTTTTTTTTTTTTGATAAGTCAATAATGTTCACAGTTCACACAGAGAAATCAAGACAACAACAACAAAATAACTCTTCCACACAAACTCTCCATCCCCCACCAAACCCATCCCCATTGATGGCCTGCTGTCCGCTAGCAATCATAATTTGACACCCAATTTCCATCATAAACTACCTTTGATTCATTATCAAAATCTCAGACATAGAACCTTCAATACCACTTATAATCTCTGACCTTCGCTAATACTAAAGCATTCATGAAGGAGTGTTTATGCCATGGCTCCAATTTCTCCTACCAGGTAACCATAGTGATCGACAGCAAAATAATTTAGAACATTACTAAAAGTTAAAGATTACCTAGTGCTAGTTTGCCATAAGGATTGCAGTGTGTACAAAGCTAAACTTTGACAATTTATTTTTTCAAAATTTAAAACTTTGACAATTTATGTATATATAAAGGCTGCATACCCTAAAACCTACTTGTTCTTAATTTGTTACTAGCGCAAAGAACCCTTCGAATTGTGGGGGAAGAAAAAAGGGGGAAAAGTGAAACATTTTTTCTCCAGTCTCGATCTAAAAACCTAGCATTACTACACTACAAAATAAATAAATAATCATAACCCTCTTGTGGTTGGCAAGAAAGCTGAGACAAATAACAGCATACAACTTCGAATTTAAGACTACGGAGAATTAAACATTTCCTACATTTTCCAAGAAACCAAACAGAAAATTATCGAACACGAAACTTTAGAGAAAGAAAATCGAAGTGAGGATGAGGAAAGTACCTTTCTTGTCCAGCGGTGTCCCAAATCTGAGCCTTGACGATCTTATCATCGACTCGAATACTCCGAGTAGCGAATTCGACTCCGATGGTGGATTTGGATTCAAGACTGAACTCGTTCTTGGTAAACCGCGACAGCAGATTCGATTTACCCACACCGGAGTCTCCGATCAGTACAACCTTGAACAGGTAATCATAGTCATCGTCGGCTCTGTATGCCGCCATTTATATATCTGTAATCCCTTTTGTAACTTTCACAAATCAGATCAACACTTCAGAATTCCGATATATATATATATATATATTGAATTGTTGTTATATGTATGGAAGAAACACATACAAACTCATAGGTATGTTGCTAGAGATAGAAAAATAGCAGAGGAGAGAGAAAGAGAGAGATGGGGCTCGTGAAGGCGCGGGGGTTCAGAGTTCAAGAAGGCGAAGCTGGAACAACGTCAATCCAGGTTGGCAAGTAACAGATTCTTCTCTCCGTAAAAAGTAAAAAGTAAAAACAGTTAAAAATTAATCTTACCATGTTTGGGTGGGCTCTTCGCATAGTTACTAAATACTAACGATAACTATAATTAACTTTCATTTGCTGTACAAACAACTCAACCAAATCGCACGCACGTATATTATTATTATTACTTTAACCTCCTTTAAAATTTAGTGGTATGTTCAAGTCAATTTATTAATCAAATTTTATAGACAATTTTGTTATTTCTTTGTAAGAATTTTGTTTTGAAATTTAGATAAATTATATATGAGTAATAAATATATGTAATTATTAATTAATTTTTACACTGAAAGTCATCTTTACGCAACTGCCAACAAATTTAGGAGAAGTTAAAATAATAAATAGGGTAAAGTGCAAAAAACCCCCCGAAGTATGGGCCATTGTCAAATAACTTTCCTGAACTACAAAAAAAAAACCCTTTGAACTATCAAATTATTGCAATTAAGAACAACAGTAAATTTTCTTGGCAAACTTTCTTACCGGAAATGTTAAATGACTTTAATGTTCTCATACAAAACGACGTAGTTTTATTAAACTTTATTAGACCTAAATTGAACCTAATGACATGGCAGATTGTAATCTGGAGAGCCAATAACAACTTAACACCTCAGCAAACACTTTATCAACAACCCTAGGTTTAAGGATTTGAACCACCTCAACTATATCTCATTCTCCCTTTGCGCCGACTACAACTACTATGGCTTTTGGAGACCGCCAAGCTTCTGAACCTAAGGATCGCGACTGAGAAGAAGTCAAAAACTGTAAGCGTACTTGATTTTTGTTCTTGAATCGGTAAATATATGATTATTAATTGCTAAATATTGTGTTAATCCACAAAAAGTAGTTGCGATTTACTAATCTCAACTATTATAGTGTTGTTGGGTACGATTTTCAGTCTAAAAAATGTTAGGATTTAGTACGATTTTCTATCTCAAAAATGTTACGGTTTAGTATTATAATTTGATTTTTTTTTTTTTTTCTCGAGTGTTGTACTATTTTTTGTTGAAGAATGTTCGGGTTTAGGATTCTTGTTATTTTTGTTATTTTTTTTTTCATCTGTGAATGGGACGTGATAATGGTGCATGGCTGTATAATTTTTGGTAGAAACATTTGGCTCAACATTGAACATTGTACCAATTTAAAGTTTACAGTAAAGAATCTTTCTGACAATTTTTTAAAAAAAATTTAAAGTTCTGTTTTGTTGTGGACCGACAGAAAATGACTTGTGATATGTACCCTATGTATAAAGTTATGATCTTGTTGTTCTTTATTGCATCAAATAATATATATGCTTTCACTATTTGTGTTTTATATGTTATGTTCTGTCATTAAGTGGCCCATTTTTTTTTTTTGTGCTTTAATCACTCTTGACTTGAGAATGTTAGTGCTGAAGTTAGTTAGTCTATATATATATATATATATATATATATATATATATATATATTTTACTCTTATTTAAGTGCTTTTGGACTTTTTGTCCCTATTATTGACATTTTTGAAATGTCAACAACTTTTTTAGTTGTTTAGTTTAATGTGTGTGTGATTAAAGTATTTGGTTATAATTTTTTATTTATTTACTGTTAAGTCAAGTGTAATTAAACTATGTGGGTTTATGTTATGTAGATGCACTTTTACAGCATTAAACTCCATCATGGGGGTGTGTTCTCTAAAACACCCCCTATGTCATACATAGGAGAATATTTCACTATGATTCCAACAGTTAACTCAGATATCATGTCATATGATGATATTCAAGAGATGGTAGATAACATGGGATATGGGGAGTTGGTTGAAGTGTTTTACAAAGTACCATTTTTAAAGGGTAGTCAAAGCTTCAGAGAGGTTAGGTGTGACTTGGATGTACTTAGGATGTTTTATGACTATGAAGCTGAGAGGGCAACAACCATTATCAAGTTGTACATTGTTGCACCTCTGTTGAATGTGCAAGGGGAAGAGATTCAGCTTCTAATAGCTAGCTCAGACTCAAATAGGTCAAGTGATAATACTTTTAAACAGATTTCAGATTATACTCCTTGTGATGAGTTAATCAGTTTATGTGGATCAAATGAGGAGGTTAGTGGTCCTAAGTACCCAGAATATCTTCCTTCAAGGGATTTGGATGTAAAAGAACTAGAATTAGGAATGAAATTTGGGATAGCTGAACACTTTAGATTGGCACTTAAAGAAGCAGCATTGAAGGGCAGGTTTGATATAAAGTTCAAAAGCAATGATGGTGATAGGATCTCTGTAGTATGTAAGGCTGAATGTGGGTGGAAAATATTTGCAAGCAAACCAGAAGGCCAGGATTGTTTGATAGTGAAGACATATCAGTTAGAACATACCAACTGCCTTTGGTTTCAAACTAATGGACAATCATCCTCTTCTTACTTAGCCACTAAGTACTTAAAGCAAGTGAGAATGAACCCAACCATACCTTGTGATACACTAAGGACCACTATTACTTCTGATATACAAATTGATGTGTCCAAACACAAAGTAAGAAGGGCAAAGAGAAAAACTATTGAATTCATTCAGGGAAATAAAGCAGAACAATATCAAGAATACTGTCATTTAGTATATACATCCAACCCTGGAAGTGTTGTTAAAATTCAAACTGAGCCTACATGCGAGGAGAATGTGAGGATATTTCAAAGGGTTTTCATCTGTTATGCTGCAATGAGGAAGGGTTTTAAAGAAGGTTGTAGGCAACTTATAGGTGTTGATGGTTGCTTTTTGAAGGGTTCATATGGTGGCCACCTTTTGAGTGCAATATCTATTGATGGGAATGAACAAATGTTACCAGTTGCAATTGCAGTAGTTGAGGCTGAGACAAGGGATTGTTGGAGTTGGTTTCTGACAGAACTGATGGAGGTTGTGGGGCCTTATACTGACATCATATTTATATTTGATAGACAAAAGGTCAGTATTTTACTACAGTGTGTTAATTTAAAATTTATTATTTTAAAATCTGTTATTTTACTACAATTTATTATTTTAAAATCTGTTATTTTAGTACAATTTGTTATTAATGCAGGGATTGTTTTGAAACTTTTGAGCATATCATGGAGGGTTCAGTCCATAGATATTGTGTGAGGCATTCGTATGAGAAATTCAAACTCATATTTAAAGGATAACAGTTGAAAATTGAGTTGTGGGAGACTGCAAGGTCATATACACAACCTGATTTTGATGCACATATGAGGAAGATAAAGGAGTTGAATGTTGAAGCTTATGGTTGGTTTCAGAATGTGCCATCTCAAATGTGGTCAAGGTCAAGTTTCACAGACCAATCAAAAAGTGATATGGTGATCAATAATATTTGTGAAAGTTGGAACGCTGTGATTTTTAAAGCCAATGATAAACCAATTATTTATATGTTAGAGTGGATCAGGAGGCATCTCATGCTGAGATTCCAACAGAATAGGGAGTGGATGGAATCAAAGGATAGCTTATTGTGTCCAGATATTCAAAACAAATTGAACAAAATGAAAAAGGCAGCAAGGATGTGCAAGGTGCACTATGCTGGTGATAATAAGTTTCAGGTTGAGTGTTTTGGTATCAGTGGGGCAGTTGATCTTGGAAATAAGAGTTGCACCTGCAGGGTATGGAATATGATTGGTATCCCTTGTAGACATGTTGTAACATGCATTTTTACAAGGAGAGGGGATGTTCCTGAATCATATGTTAATCCATGCTATCATAGAGAAACCTATTTGAAGGCATATGCTGGTTTAATGAATCCATTTCCCATGACAAAGTTGCTGAAATCACAACCCAGTGAGCAAATGCTTCCACCAATCTATAGGAAACCTATTGGTAAACCAAAAAAGTCAAGGAATAAGAAAAATGATGAGCCAACCAAGGTTAATACTTCAAATGATGAGCCAACCAAGGTTAGTACTTCAAGCAAGCCAACCAAGGTTAGTAGGTCAAAGGATATGTTGACATGTTCAAACTGCAAGGAGAAATGCCATAACTCAAGGACATGTAACTCCCTGAACCTGGGGTCATTGAGAAACCTCCTCCAAAAAAGGGAGGCAGACCACCAATACTTAGAAGAGGAAGAAGAATACCATTAAGAGGAAGGGGCAGGAGAAGTGCAAGAGGTGGAACAACTGCTGTTGGAAATGAAATTCCTACTGCAATTCAGAGTCAAGAGGTGCATATTTAAGTTGTATTTTTTTTTTCTTCGTTTAACAATGAAATTCTTACTGAAATTCCTACTGAAATTCCTAACTTGTGTATGCTCTTAATAGGTTCATAACATACCATTTTCACAGTTGTTATCAACACAGGCATCCAGTTCTAGGTGTGTTTCATTCTCATGTCAACTTCATAATATGTTAATGTATAGACATATTAATAAGTTACTTATTTTCCCAACTTCTTTACAGGTCCATGATGGACAGTGATTATGCTTCATGGTAGACATGAAGAACTGGAAGTATTTTTGGTGTGGTTGGTACTGAACTTATGATAACTAGTGTTGACATGAAGAACTGAAAGTATTTTTTGTTTCATTGTGTCTGTTGACATATAACATGTATTTAGTTAATGTAATGTAAGAATGTTTTAAGTATTTGGATGTTATGTAAGAATGTTAAGTACATTGGTTATGGCTATTGTAAGAATGATTTGGTTTTATGGCTATTGTAAGAATGATTTGGTTATGTAAATTCAGTTTAGTATGCTAGCTTATAATGGCCATATGTTATTATTGCATGGAGTTATGTCAATACAGGTAGTAAGTGCCTAGTCCAGTTCAGTAATGGTTGTTGAAAATTGTTGACTAATATGAATACAGGTAGTAAGTGTAGGTATTTACTCATGATGTGAATACAGGTAGTAAGTGCAGGTATTTATTCATGATGTTAAAAATTATTTCAGTGATGTGAATATAGGTGCTTTTAGTGTCAATAAATGGTATTGAATCCATAAGTGCTTAATTGCTTCGTGTCAATGCATTGCAGGTCAATTAGTGTCATAAACTGATTTTTCTATAATGCATTGCATCTTAATTGGTGGTGTTAATGCATCTGATTTTGTTGTAAATGGAACTTTAAAATATATTACAATGTCAGCATAACCAACAAGATACCTAACAGATGCCACAACTACAAAACACATCACAAACAAAATCACAAAACACATCATTTCAGATACACCTGCAAAACCCGACAAAATTTTCATTTTCATAAAAATTGAAACAATTAAAACTAAAAAACACATCACAAACAAAACCATGCTACTAATATACATAGTTTTTACAATTTGAATGAACTCATTCAATGGCAGTCCATCATTCACAAAACTTGGTGAAGGAGGTAGACCAACTAGGCGAGGTGCTGGAGCTGGTGCTGGTACTTCAAGTGCTGGTACTTCATCTTGGATACCAGGTTTAACCTACCACTCCCAGAGCGTACAAGGATGAAATTCCTTTTTGCATTTAAAATATAGTTTACCCCCGATTGTTGTTGGACTCAGATTTGTATACATCAGCCTTGGCACCACAAAAACATTTCCTATTCTTGAACACACCTCTTTGAATGCCAGAATTGTAAGAGGATTCACCAGTTGACCTCATCCTTTGCAATACTCCGTATATATCTATGTATATATGTGGATGGTAGATGATAGAGATAGAGAAGAGATCTTGCAGGTCGAGACCAATAATCCGTATATATTTTGCTGGAATCGTGATCAAGGGACAGAGATCGTGATCGAGAGGGACAGAGATAAGAGAGAGAGGGACAGATCAAGAGAGAGAAATCAAATTACTATATATATAGACACAATTACAAATTAGGGTAATTGATTTGGGTAATAAGGGCTTTTTGGTATTTTTGTATGACAAGGGTGAAATGAGCATTTAGAAAAAGAGTGGTTTACACGCGCCTGATTACGGTCAAAAATTTTATGCCGGTCACCGGAGTGGGTAAATTGTAACGAAGTATAATAGTTCATGGGGTTAATTGCATTTTTTTAGTTCAAGGGGGTTTACTGCATTTTGGCCCATACTTCAGGGTTTTTTTTTTGCACTTTACCCTAATAAATATTGATCAAACTGTCATATATAATGTGTTCAAACTTTATGCAATGTTAATGCCATTAATCCATTTATAATTGGGCAAGGATTGAGAGATTTTTAAAGAAATACATCCACTTTATGTAAATCTTCTTAAAATACACTACCAAGTCAAAATTATATTTTATTACTCTTTTAAGTTGGTTGATTATTAAGTTTTCAATTCAATAAAATGACTTCTCTCTTCCCCTCCCCCTTCAAGGTTACCTACTAAGTTAAAAATTGTCCAACTTCTCATTATATTTTTCACTTGATGACTAAGGATGCATGGCTTAAATCGTGCTATATGATTTTGGTGGAAAACAAATATAAGTATAAAGTTAAAAAACAAAAAGATTAAAAAATAATTTTTTTTTAAATACGTCTTAGTATTTAGTCACTTAGGTGATTTTTGATCAAATTAAAAATTAAGTATTGAAAATTATAAACAGTGAAGTTTGTTTTATTATATTTTTAAAAAAAATTCAGGGTTTAACATTTAGTGATAAGTGTCGTCTTTGTCACTTAAAATTTTACCACATTTTAAGTGGTGCTTAGCGTTTTTAGTTATATTCAATTTGCGTTAGCAAACACAATTAATTTAATAAGTGTTTAATTTATTCAGAATTAAGCACTGATTGAATTATCAAATAACACCTTAGTGATACGCCACCATCTCAAACGACATGGTGTGCCTCCAATAACATAACGATACAAATTTTATGGATGGTGCATTTTCATTGGGTCTGATGTACCAATGGCACGGTCTACCTTGTACACTTAATATATACTCGTGTAAAAGAAAAGAAAAAAATCATCAATTATAACTTGACATGCAAATAATAATCTGAATAAAGTAGACTCATTTAATTACGTGTTGAGTTGTAATTAGCTGACTCTATTTAATTCCGGACCATATAAAAATTTCTTTCAGTCAAAGAAACTACTCCTTCCTCTTTTCAGTGAGAAATTATGATGATTTTGCATCATGTAATAATTTATCATTTTTTCCAATGGTTAATAGAGAAACCACTAAAAGAGGCCCTTGGGTCTTCATTTGGGCAAGTCAAAGCCCAAAAGGACCTGGATATTCAAAACCTTGGTGGGCTGGGCCCAAGATCTGTTGTTCCAGCCCGTTTTGGCAGTATTTAAATATAAATTGCGTTCGTTTTCACCATCAAAATCATATTAGCACCTGTACTTCGCTCCTCAAAGGTTCGGAGATTCCTACCATTCTATGGCTGCATGTGAGTCCCCCTTCCTTCATCTCTATATGTGTGTGTTAGTGTGTGCTTAAATATAGTTTGCATATTAGTGTCTGACTCATATTATCATCTTGTTTCTATGAGCAGTTATCTGATTTTTATATTTTTATATTTTATATTTTAAATTTGAATAGTGAATTAGGGTTCTTCCTCTCTGTTGCTTATTACTATACATCTTCATTCTTTTGGATTTCAATCGATTACTTATTTAGGAACAGCACATTATACACATATATAGATATGGGTAGGTAAGAGTACATTATATTTTGTTGATACTACAATTTATTTAATGGTTGTGTTCTGGGTTCCTAAATCAGGTGGTTTTGGAGCTTCAACTGTTAAAGTTTCAAATTTGGGATTTGTAAATACCAAATTGGGTACACTGCAACAATTGCATGGTCTAAGAACTCGAGTGCCAATACGATATAGGGGATTGGTGATTTCGCGGAAGTTGAAGAAGGCATTAATTGGATGCCATTCTTTGTCTTCCAAAGCCGAAGGTAAGTGATTTTCAACTATACAGTGATTATATACACTACCAGAGTTAAGATCTTTTTGGATCATTCAATAACTACAATTGAGTTGCATCAAAATGAATATATATCTGCACACGTTGGGCATGCTAAAATTTATGCCTGATGTCGAATTTCAAGAAGATTGGTCCAGACGATATGCAAATTTTATTATTATTTTTCAAAGGTACATACAGCTTATAAGGGTATTTAGTAAATTTATGCAATAATTTAAGAAATGTGATTGAATCGTTTATATTAGTTATGTTGATATTCATTTGTTCAGTAAATTTGTTTGTTAGCATTCATTTGGGTATCGATCCTTACATTAAGATAACTTGCTAATTATTTATGAAAATGTATTGGTTGAAGAGGATACCGTGGTAGTTATAAAGGACCCAGGAAAGGGATTGGAGTGTGATGATATCAGGTTGGCATGAAGTTACACGAAGTTCACTGCTCTACAGAAGCTGTAATTGTTTCATGTTTCTTTTTTGTTGTTTATAGAATTTCAAATGATTCATTATTATTTTTACTCTTGTTGCTTGCATGTTGAATTTTGAGATCCTTGGATTATGTGAAAACAGTTGCTAAAGACACTTTTGTACTCCAAAAACAATTGATTGAAACTATAACCTTTGAACTACGATGGTAAAAGTCATTTTCGTACTTCTACTAAAACTTTTCTACCTGCCAATTAAAAGTTTGTATATATGTATATATGATTTGTGTTGTTGTATAATGTGTACATATTTTATGTAGCCATGACCAAAAAGTGAAAAACCCTTACACTTCTGTGACCCTCAGACCCTTAGGCAAGTTCTCACACAAAGTTTGCTAAAAACCCTTACACTTCTGTGACCCTCAGACCCTTAGGCAGGTTCCCACGCAAAGTTTGCTCCTAAAACATGGCCAACTGAATTCCTTTGGGCGGCACATGAAACTTTTGATTTACTGATTTTTAATGGTTAGATTGCTACTTGAAGCTAAACATTGGAAGTGTACAGCATAGACAAAAAGATATGTTACTAAAATTGTAATTGTTCACTTTAAGTTGACCCCGGGAACATTCTCTAAGAAGTTCTATGGAATGTCCGTTTTAATACTATATCACCAAGTTCATTCCAACAAACGCAAATAATAGAATTGGTAGCGTGCAATGTGATTCTGGGCAGGAAAACTTCTTTTTATTTTTATAAGCCTGGGCAACCAAACTTGTCTTGATGATTGCGTTATTTTCACTCCATAATTCACAACCTTATGTGCTTGACAAATCACATTGATAACCCACTTTACTTTATTTTCCTTTTCTGATATATAACATTCTGTGGTTTATGATGTGTAAAAGCATGGCTATGTTGTTCTATTGCGATAAGAAAAAGCTCTATGGTGTGTTGTTTCCCAAAATGGGTATTCTATATGTTCCTTTGATTGCTTTGTCTAGCTTATTTGATTCGTTCTTTTATTAATGACATAGCAGATGCTACAAATTTAGAAAATGATTCTGAAGAAGCAAAATCATCTGATATGATAAGCCAACTCATTCCAAACTCGTTTGAGGTAAGCTCCTTGCTATTTTACATAGTACTAAATTTTACCACCTGATCCTTCTTTTTGTCCCACTGCTGATGGTCTTTAAAGTTAAGAGGATTTGTATGAACTATTGTTATAGGCCAATTTATATTTGTAGGAGTTGTTTTTAGAAAGGAGAATTTTTCGTTTTAGAATAGTTGTGGAACATGTTTACACCATGTGAAGGGTGGGGTTGTTTTGGGTGGGGGAGGAAGAGGAGGGTTTACACTAGTTTGTATTTCTAGTTTTGCACAGGAGAGGCTACTTAATGTTCATTCACCGCTAGGATTACACATTACTGCATGCATGCTCTGAGATGGAGGCATACACTGATGTGCTTTTTCTAAAAGTTTGAAAAGGTTATCTTACTCAAATCTTGTTTGCAGGTTGAATCTCTTCTCACAGAAATATGTGATACGTCAATTGCGGAGTTTGAGTTGAAAGTGAGCAATTGCAAATTCTTTTTCTCTTTTTCTTTGAAGTCATAAATTCTTTTTAACTTGAACAGAACTTCAATTCTCGTGTTCTTTTTTGTTCTTTTTTCCTATATATTCATATCTCTCTCTCATTGTTAGTTTGGTGGATTTCGGTTGTACGTGACAAGGGACTTGACTGTGAAAAATATACCTCCACCACCTCCAGTTTCTGCTCCCGACAACGTGAATACAACCTCTCAACCTGACTTGAATGGGTCAGTTTCTACACATTCTTTAGCCATCACCAAACGGGTTTCTTCTTTTGGTGGCATTCAAACATTTCTTGATAAAGCTGCTGATGACAGCCTGGCAATACTTCAGTCTCCAAAGGTGAGAATACAAGTTAATGTTTTTCAGTTTCATTTCTAAATTTTGTCACTAAATCTGTTAGAGATGCAGGTTGGATATTTTAGGAGATCTCGAACCATAAAGGGGAAGCGCGCCCCGCAATCATGCAAAGAGGTATCCACTTTGACGATTTTGGCATTTGCCTTTATTCATAAATTATTGAATTCTTAATTTATGTGAACTCAAATGTGTCAGAAAACCACATAGAAATTGAGTTATTTATATTGTCTGTTGTAGCAATGGCAATGAATCTTTTACTACTAGTCTACTACCGCTTTGGATTTGTTCTTTGTTTGAGACATTTGACATAATTTATTTATTTTTATTTGGGTAAATTGCACTGACTCCCCTTGAGGTTTTGGTCAACACCACTTAGCGGACGGTCAACGGCTTTTTTTACATTGACACCCCTTGAGGTTTCAAAAATGTGTATTAACACCCCCTCCAGACCTCTGAGACAATATGAAATTACCTTTTAACCCTTTGACTTGTCAATATAGGTACAAAACCCTTTTAACTAAATTTGAATGACCAAAATAACCTCCATTTCCCATTGTCATTTACCAACTATAGCTTATTCATCATCACAAATAAAAAATAAAAAAAAGGCCATAAAAGAACCAGAAAATGAACACATCGACTGGTTTCTGATCAAAACCACACTCGATACAACACACGCATATTCGAATGGTTTTTGATCAGAACCAAACTCATCGATCTCAAGACCTAACTCACCAACCTCTCTAATTCACCTCCCAACTCTGTCTAGCACTCCTCCGCTTCATCTCCCATACCCTTTCCAACTCACTCTCTCTCAGAGGCCTCACAATCCATTCCTTCCCGACGGCAAGCTCAAGACCCAATACATCGTTGATTCGGTCTCGGCGAAGTCAGAGGGGAAGCTCAAGACCCAGAACGACATCGATTTGGCCTTGGTGAAGTTGGACCGTCACATTAGGGACGCCGACATTTTGATCAAGAGCGGGGTCCTCCACAACGATGTCGTTCTGAGGTCGTTGTCATCGAAGAGGGAGTCCGTACGAGTCAAGGCTCGGAATTTGATAACTCAGTTGCATATTAGGACGACTGAGTTGAAGAACTCGTCCATGGTGCCGTGCAAGATTGTTCCGGTGCTCATGGATTCGAGCTCGTCATTGGAGATCAAAGAGAAGACCGTCACTACCATTGATAGAGTCTCAGTTGTGGATTCAAGCAAACACTTCTTGATTGATGGACTTTCTTTTCTAAATCATCTATTGTGGTGGTTTTCGGGTTGGCCATGGCTTTTTTTTTTTTTTTTTTTTTTGTTGGTTGTGATGGTGTCTAAATGCGGTGGTGGTTGTGGTTGCCTGGGTGTGTTGGTCGTGATGGTGGTTGAGAGAGGGGATTACAGAGAGAGATATGGAGTGGACTGAGGTGAGAGAGAGAGTATGTGGTTGAGTTACGTGTCCCCTATTCAAGGCTTGATGGTGAGGGGTATTTTTGTCAATTAACATGATTGATATTTTGTGAATTAACCAAATTAATTAATCAGGGGCAAATATGACATTTGAAATCTTAGGGAGTGTCAATGTAAAAAAAGTCGTTGACCGTCTGTTGAGTGGCGTTGACCAAAACCTTAGGGGTGTCAGTGCAATTTACCCTTTTTATTTTTTAAAGTTTCAGACATTTTTTGGTGATAAGATTATTATGTATGTGATTGGAAAATAATGATTTTTAGTTCAAACTTTGAACTAAATTTCCTCCAATTCCAAGGCGTCGATTTGGTGTTCCCAAACATAGCTTTTCTATAAATTTGGTTGGGATTGAGTTGGATTATGCTGTTTACATTAGTCATCACGATGACTCCAACCCATTCTGCTCAATTCATTGGAAATCAAAGTGCTGTGTTGATTCATCTACATACCTCTAAACGTGAAGTTAATGCATGCAATGTTGTAAAACCATTTTTATTTTTCTCATGTGAAATCTATCACCTCTTTTGATATTATCTGGTACTCTCTAACAGAAACAAATGGTAAAGGAGGGACAAGTGCTTTGCTACATCGAACAGCTTGGTGGCGAAATCCCAGTTGAGGTTTGGGCCTTGACTTTATGTGATTTGTTTGTGCGCGTGTTCTTGTGAATGCAGACATGTTGAATGAGAGTTGATGGATTTTTGGGTTCCGCTAATTCTCTTTTACGTAGCATTTTTTTTCCTAATTGTTTAGTAAGTAACGCTCTTCCCCAAATATATATGATAGTGAGTGCTGAATTTTTCAACCATCATTTTGCAGTCCGACATATCTGGAGAGGTTATCAAGATACTACGAGAAGATGGTGGTATGATTTTCCATCTTCCATGACTCTTCCAGTTCTGTGCAACTCCTTTATTTTTCATGTCCTCATTTGATCTATTTCATTCAACAGATCCTGTTGGATATGGTGATGCTCTTATTGCAATCCTTCCTTCATTTCCTGGGATAAAGAAGCTTCAGTAGATGGTTTTGTCTAATTTATGTTCTTTACAGCCTAAATTTTGTTCTCTTTGAGCAAATGTTCATATCAGACTCTGAATGAACTGGACAGCATTATGTATATTATGCATTCTACTTTCTGTTTTGAAGCTTGGGACCAAAATCTTTATTTTTTCAAGTATTTGCTCGAAGGGACAATACTTAGGTCTCAACAGTGATGATATATACTGACCGCACATGTGGACTAATATCAAATGGGCACGTCTCTTAGTCAATTCCATATTTCCATGACACAAGGGAATCATTTTTATTAGTTTTGTTAAAATGATTGATCTCATATTAATGTCAAATAGTAGGAGTAATGGTTCCCAAATCCGAATGCAATAAGTAGTTAATTGACTCAAATCTAATTTAAACTTGTCTTTGATCTTTATAGGCCATGGCATCTCATAATGCAAAAGATCAATCCTAATCCATCACCTAAATCACTTTTATTTGATGAGCAAATTTATACCAATCATTCATCTATGGACTTATGATGACGTGATGATGATAACATTGACGTTAACCAATTTGCTCCCTCATTATGTCTATTGACTTTAATTTCCTAACCAACTCAGAAAAAAAAACCCCAAAAATGAATGGATTTTATTGGTACTGGGTCCAATCTTCAATCCCGAAATTTCTACTCGTTGACTCCCCTTCAGTAAGAAATTATAGAGGTAGTTGCCATGTTTGAAAGATCATGCACCATTGTTCACATGCAATGGACCACCACCTATTTGAATAAATAATTGAATGATAATTTGGCTATATCCTGGTTAATTAAATGGAACTTGATTTTTACCCTTTATACAAAGTGATCATTTCTAAAATTCGAATTCAGTCTATTGAATTGAAATGAGTAATTACAAATTTAAAAGATATCGAATGGTAATATGTGAGTGAGGCATGGGCATCAATCTACATCCCATTTATACAATACTCAAGACTTGGAGGTTCAAAAGTATATTTTTTATTTATTTATATTTTTTATTTATTGAAATTGTAAAACTTGATTTTTAACTATAAACATGTTATAATATTGTATAACCTTGTGTTCTGTTCTAAGCAATGACCCCTTAATTAATCAATTCACATTATTGTTGCAAATAAATATTGTCACGGACTCACAGTTTGAACATAGCACCAAATGAAAGAATGTATGGCCTGTAGCCACCAACGAACCACTTGCTTTCAATAAATTATGCATCACTTACTTATTTATTCACTTGTAATCAACTAAAATGATATCCGATTACCAAAAAAAAAAAAAAAAACTAACATGATATGCTATATATATTGTAAAAATAATTAATCAGTTAAAGATGATATGCTCTCCTAATGAATTTTGAATTTTGAATTTTGATGCTGTAAACATAGCCAATCCATTCCTCTCAATTTCCTTGATTAACCAAATCTTCCTTCTTTGAGATGGTATTTGAAAAACTGCAATTTGATATAATTAGGATGCTAATATATTGGCGCTCTACAAACATCCAAAGAAAATCCTTAAGCCACACAATATTATTGTGATTCAGAACTTTTGTGTAATTTCACTTTATTAAAATAGAAGAACGGATCGCCTTACTATATATGTGAGCGCCACTATCAGTGTACATTTTATTTCATATATATATATATATATATATATATATATTCATCCTTAACTTTCAAAAATATATATATATATCAACACCCTATTATTATTATAATATATATATATATATATAAAAATTGATATGTTTTAAAGTCGGTTAGGACTTAGGAAATACTGTTAAGAGTTCAGTTTTAGCGCTAACAAAGCTAAACATGTGACTGAAGGCAAAGTAAAACCATCATTACAATTCTCAAATATTTTCTAAAGCTTGAGTTTTGACAACATGTGTTTCACAAAATAAAAAATATAAAAAAATTCAAATTATTTGCAAAATAAAGGGATTTTTTTTAATAGAACATAAATTTAATCCTTGGTCTCATCAAGTCTTACTTACATATCATGCAATTATTAATTAATAAACTATTCCGTACTTTTTTTTTTTTTCGTGACTGCACAGTAAAAACTTCATCAGTTTTATTTTAAATTTTCATCACTTTCGAGGTCGAAATTTAATCAATTTCTTCCATTCACCGAAAAATTTTTTTTTTGAATTTTTTTAATAGTGTAATGAAATTCACTATTTAAATCTTTAATTTTCAAAGACGTGAAGTGCATTTTTTTTAATGTTTGATTCTTGATAAGATAAAAGATTAACCCATTCTCCTTGATATCCTACGTTCTCTCTATCTTCAAACTTATGCCACAGCTTTCAAACAAACAAAAATAAAAATAAGGATAAATTACACTGGCATTCTTGAAGTTTTAGTCAACTATACTGAACAGTTAATGACTTTTTTTACATTGACACATCCTAAGATTTAAAAAATGTACACCCCTCTAAACATTTGAAACCATATAAAATTATCTTTTAATCCATTGACTTGTCAATAACTCTGTTCAACTCATAAAATTTCAAATTTAACCTCCTAACTAAATTTACTGGACCAAACTAACATCTTCTATACATATAATTATAGTTTTTATATCAAAATACTTATACCACCATAACTACCACCACAGCATAAAAATAAAAATTAATATTAATTTTATTTTTGAAAAAGTCAAATAACTGTACACTATCATTAACCATCATCACCACCACACCCAAACACCACAGTAGAAAAAAAAAAAATTAAAAACAACCATGGCCAACCCACACTTATAACATAGTAAGAAAAAAGGGAATGGGAGAGATCAAGAAGAGAGAGAGGGAGTGTTGGCAGCTAGGTATTAAAAAAAAAGTTAGAGATTCTAGTAGAGAAAAAGACTTAATGATGATGGTAGAGAAAACAGCTTAATAATGAAGATAGTTTCGTCAATTCATAGGGCTGATATTTTGTAAATTAATTGAATAAAATAATTAGGGGCAAATATGACATTTGAAACCGTAGGGAAGTGTTATTGTTAAAAAAATCATTAATCCGCATCTGAGTGAAATGACCGAAATTTTAGGGTGTCAATGCAATAAACCCCAAAAATAAATAGCCTTAAAATCTTTTTGGGAGTTTGATTTCATAAAAATAATACTTCGTATTAAATTATTTTGGAATATCTTCTCTCACTCACTCACTAATTAACACACACACACAAAAAAAAAAAAAAAAACATATTAATGATATATAAATAAAGAAAAATGATAGGTCTTCCGACGTTAATTATGGACTCTTTCTCCGAATACAATGTGATTGAATCTCATTGAAACTCTTAAAAAAATTCCCGTAAACTTCTCTTTCTCTTCGATTCATTTCCAACCACGTTATATTCGGAGGAGTAGTAAGCAATTAAAGTCGAAAAATCTATCACTTCTCATAAATAAATAATGATTTAAGAACAGAATTCGACAGTTACCGAATTCAATTTATATAATTCAATTTATGTAAGTGTAACGGTGTTGTTTTTGGGCTCACACGGTACTTTCCCTCATTCCTAAGCTCTCCATCAAACAGTCATGAGAATAAGAAAAATAAATAATAGTAATTCATCTGGCATTCCTTAAAAATTATCCCCTTATCCCATATTAGATGTCACACTTGGAAAGTGTAACTTTTTAATGGTACATGTAATTATTGCATTGTCTCATTTTTTATATAATAAGTTGGGAAAATTACATTGATCTCCCTTTAGGTTTCGTCAATATACACTGACCTCTCTTCTTGTTTGTTAAATTACACCAACTTCTCCAATTATAGTTGTCAAGTAGATGGTGTTAACTGTTAAAGTGAAATTACATATATGTCCTCATTATATTTATTGTATTTTATTTACAAAAGAATGCACATTAAAAAGACAAAATTATTCATATGTCAAAGAGAAACAATTTGGAAGGATATATATATATACACACACTTAAATATATTTGTTTGATGAGAAACAATTTGAGAGGAGAGAGAGAGGATATATTTGTTTAATTTGGTGACGACAAAGAGGGTTTAGGAAGGTAATCCAAATAGGGTAAGAAGGAGAGCAAATGGGTATGGTAGAAACCCAAATTTGGTGTTGAAACTCACACGCACCAAATAGTCAATTGGATTATTTATAATTGGAGGTTTAGTTGTAGTAGATCATCTCCACCTTCCATTTATAATTAATCCGATTGCATTTGGTTACAAACGAAGTCCAAAACTAAGACACCTAGAAAATTTATTTTTCCACAGCGTTGATATTGGATTATTCTTGTACTCCACTCTACATAATAAGGAATACATGAAGAATGAACTAACTCAATGGTGAGCCACTCTACATAATAAGGAATACATGAAGAATGAATTAACTCAATGGCGAGTTTAAAAGAGAGAAGGAAAAAAAAAAGGCAATTAGCAGGGAGAGGATTTTTTTTTTTTGTTGTTGTTGAAAGGTTAAGTGGAGAGAGCTTGAACTAGTAGCTCTAATGGATCAAGTAAAATTGTAGAGAGCCCAAAAAGCTTTAAAGAAGGCAATGTAATGGCAACCATGGAGGGTTTTAAAATAATTTTACTTTAGTAAGTAAGGTCAAATTTGTCTTCATAATAACTAAAAGAGTATTTTAGTAACTTTAAACTTACATCAATAATTACTAACATTGACCGGATATTGACCTTTAATGGCAGTTAATGGAGGGATACTCTTTATTATGAAGATTTAAACTTGAAGACAAATTAGTGTAATTTGTCAAACAAGAGGGGAGGTCAGTATAATTTGACTAAGGAAAGTCAGCTTAATTTGCTCTAATAAGTTTGAAATGTTTTTAAAGTTGTAAGAATATTTTATGAAAAGATATAAAATGTGATGTTTGAACGTTGAATTTAGGATGTGAACAATTAATTTGGGATAACCTAAAAAAAAAAAAAAAAAACTACAACCAAATTGAAGCAGATGCAATACATGAGGCCCATAAAGGATACTAAATTATACAAGGTTGGCATGAGTCAAAAATGAAAAACCAAACCAAGTCAGATACGTGAGATAAAGGTGCACCAAGTTTTCATGCTAACAAAAAATAATATTATTTATATATATATATATAGATATATATATATAGGAATAAAAATAAATAAATAAATAAAGAGATTGACTGAGTTGCCATCCAGAGTTATGAACTCTGTTAACCAATTCCTATCGTCCTATTCTCTCTCCGCGTATACATACACAATTACACATACACATATATAGATATATCAATATACATAAAGCCAGGGAAAAGTCTTTAACAACAATCAAGGGGGATTGACTTGATCACATACATACAGAGAGAGAGAGAGAGAGAGAATTGTAGAAAGAGAAAGAGAGAAGCTACCGGACGGACGGACGAACGATGGCTGGGTTACAGAGATCTGAAGTATCATTCAGGAGGCAAGGCTCATCAGGTCTCATATGGGATGACAAGTTTCTGAATGGTCTATTGAATCATCAAAGAGATCAATCAGAAGAAGACGACGACAACAACAACAACAACAATAACAACAACAACAACAACAACAACAACAACGATGAACAAGAAGATGAAGAACAGCTCAAAGAGGTCAATCCGAACACACTAGATCGGAGCAGATCCAACGGCGGAGGACGCGCGTCCCGCACCGGCAAGGTGTCGCCGGCGATAGAGCCGCCGTCTCCAAAGTTTTCTGCATGTGGGTTTTGCACTGCCTTCGGAAAACCAGACAAGTCTCGCCGTCCATCAAAGCCCCCCCGTAAGTTCAGAATATGAAATTTATTCTACTGTGTCAGTTTCAGTCGCCGGCGGAGGTAGTTACCGAAGCTGGAGGTGGAATATTCCGGTACTAAACGCATTTGGTCCCTTCATAGTTTTCATTGTATATGAATGAGCTTTGCTAGTAGATTACTATAATTTAGTTTTATCTCAATATATGGAATGAGGTCTTAGAATTTTGATTGTATATGGAATGCTCTGTTTTCATTATATTGGTCTTACCTTTAGAAATGTTTTTGTGGTTGGTTGTATTTTTATTTTTATGTGAATATTATTGTTTCATGAGGATGATTTTTAATGTACAAAAGAAAATCTGAATTGTGCATCTCTGCATATATATATATATATATATATATTGATTATGCAATTGAGCTTGTGAACAAAAAACTGATGTGGGAAGAATGATTCCTATGTGGAAAGCAAAATCTACTTCTTTCTTTTTCTTCTGGGATCCCAGAAAACAGTCTTTGGATCAAGATTAATTAATAATATGTGGCAACTAAGTTGTAATTTAAAATGTTGGTAGGTTATCAAACTTTCACCAAATCAGGATTGTTGGGATTTTTTGGACTAAAACAGGAGAATCAATATTTGATTAATTGGCAAAAACTAGCCTTTTTCAAGACATTTAATATGCCTACAAGTCCTAATTATAATAGTGTTCTTTAAGTGAGAGCTGTAATCAGCATAATTATATTCCCTTTTATCATATAAAGCATGTGAATCCAAGTCCTAATTATAATAATGTTCTTTAAGTGAGAGCTGTAATCAGCATAATTATAACATATAAAGCATGTGAATCCAATTGGAATTATTAGCTAATTGGCCTTTCACCTAACTGCCCAATCAGAATAATTCCGTTAAAGATCATTTCTGTTGAGAAATCAAACCAATTCCTATTTATTTGACTGAAATTCTTAAGCCAGAATTATTTTATTTTCTCACTCATAAGGCTGTAAATTTATTAAGCAAACAAGTCTAAGTTTGAATTAAAAAAAAAAAAAAATTAAGCTCATGATAAACATGTTCATAATAAAAATGAATAAAATATCACATACACTGAGCTCAAGGTTGAGATTCAATCAAATGAGCCGAGGTCCACAAGGAATGATCGAGCCAATCTTTAACAGCCAAAAACTCGGTTATCCCAATTTATTTGAAGTAAAAAAGTGTATACCATATACCACTTCGAAATATATATTTTTACTAAAATATAGTCTAATGGTTATTCCTCACCTTTTAAAAGAGAAGGTTGATGGTTCAAATTCCCGTAAGGTATTATGAATGTGTTTCTTGCTAATGAATAAAAAAGGAGTGTATATTTTTTTGCCTGATGAGCTCTCTTTCTTATTTGCGAGAGTTACAACGGAACACAGATATTTCATTTATCAGTTATCACTACCCATCTAAACATGTTTTGATTCAAGTCGTTTTCAACACAATTTGAAGTTTAAATCCTTTCAGAACTGATTATACGCCCTTCTCAAATTCCGATCAGCAAGTGTCATGTTGCTAAAGTGGTAGGGTTGCTCCCCGTGTCTAGAAGCCCGTGTTCTAGCCTTGCACCATCTCCTTACCCTCCAACCACAAACCACTGAACCCTAACATTTTTGCCCTTGAAAAAAAAAAAAAAAAAGAAGTTTTCATTACAAAGAGAACCTGTTCATAATATCCTTCTCATCCATGACCTACATTCCATTTGCAAGTAAAAGTTTCATTCAAGAATAAAACCAACAAAGGAAATGGTTAAAAGTGTTCAATGACAAAAACAATTCCAGTGAAGTATATGAATTTAAAAGTGATATTTGCATTCCTCAAAATTACTCTCATTGGTTCTGTAAATCAAACCATGTAATGATGCCCTGTATTCTAATTAATAGATATATATATTTTTTTTAAATGTGAGATCCACTATTCACTCCCAGCAAAATGAAAGGGAAAACAAACAAACAAACAAACGCATTCACCCCAAGAACAAAGAAAACAAAAAAGTTTCCATCCACAATTAAAATTAATTTATTAAAAATACAAAAAAAACAAAAAAGTGTTCCATTCACAATTAATATCAATTTGTTATCTGTGTCATCATAACTCAATTTTCCCAGTCCTACATGGTTTAAGCTACAAAGAAGTTTTATGAACCCAAATGCAGAACACTGCTCTTATTTTCCATTTAGATTCTCAACCAGTAGGGCATCCGGTTCAACCTTTTTTCTTTTTTTTTAGTTAAAAGGTAAGCTTCATCCGGTTCAACTTATAGATTAGTCAACTGCAAATCACTCTAAACATATAAATAAACTGTCAAATATTAATATGCATGTATACAACTTAATGAAAACAATGAAAATTAAATGTCTGGCAAATTATTAACATTGCAGATACCAGCAAAGCCTTCGAAGGTGTATTCCTTTATTAAATAAAACTGAACACCACATTAGAAAAGTTAAGAGAATTCAACAGGGGACAACAGTGAAAGATCAAGTGGAAAGGGTATTGAATTGAGAATTTGGAGAATGGTGAACCTGTCCCACCATAGCACGTTAGCACCTCACTCTACCAAGCTCTTGGCCTAGCAGATGAGAAATGGTCTTACAGATACTTTCTTGCAAGGGCTCGAACTTTTGTATCAAAATGCGATGAAGTAATGCGGGAACCAGGTAAGTATAGAGGATTCAGAAGAATCTGCCAATTTATCAACAGTTTGATCAGTGAATATATCAGTATATAAACCATCTCAAACAAAAGGAACACTCATGCAGCACGCGCATGCACACAGGAGCTGACTAAATGGTAGAAACAAAAAATTACCTTTATATATAGCTCGTGGACCTCTTGAAAGAAACTTTTAATTCCATCGTCATTACGAGTGTCATGAAGTAGCATCAACCGCGTATGTACGAAGTTATTGATTAAGGAAGATAAAGTAATAAATCTCGTGAACAAATTTAAGATTAGATGTGATAATTAATCTAGCACTCAATAAAATAAAATAAATCATTGAAAAATAAAATAAAATAATTAATCCTAATTAATAAATCTTTTAAAATTATCGGGGTATTACAGTTTATATGAAATTAATTAAGCAGAATCACAGTACTATATTGAATGCAATTAACGCTGAAACTTTTGAGTGATATTATCCATAATAAAATAAAAATCATCTTAAGGTTTGGCGTCCACCTATCAAACTTGAACCAGTACTAAATTCCACAATTTTTTAACTTCTTTGGTAGATTCAAGAAATTACACCAGACATCTCGAAATAACTAATAGAAAACAAGTCCACTTATAAGTATATAATCATTGATCACCAATTTAATCAGCACCTAAGTATATAGTTATTAGTATATAATCATTGATCACCAATTTAATCAGCACCTTGAGAGTGAAACAAGTAACAAGTTTACCCAGAATATTAATAAGAAAGGAAATTGAAAACAACTTTTTTGGTTATTCCTTGTGGCCATGAAATCGCAGCAAGAGAGGAAGCAAGTTCAGGTATAGGAGCATAACATTTTTTTTGGTTATTCCTTGAGGGTGAGAGGGAAGTTGTTGAACACACAGAATTGTAGGAATATAGCAGCAGGTCACTATGTGGCAAACCTCATACCAAAAGACATTCTAAAACTCTGCAATGTATTTTTTTAAAAAAAAAACATTATCACAACAAGAGCTATGGAAGAAAATTGGGATTTACACTGATTTAAAAGATGAATTTGGTAAGACAAAAGATATAGAAGGAAAAGTTAAGGTATAATATATTGTTCTCGCAAATAAGTAGATAATTTTAAGCATATAAAAACATAATGCTAGTCTCAAAAATTTCAGATTAAAATGCACTATTCTAGTTAAAATGATTATACTTGGCTTTCCACACGATATAAAATTATGATTGTTTCAACAATTTACAATTATACAGAGTCTTGTTCCCTTTAGATCTGAGTAATCTCAGTTCTCTAATATATCCAAGAGAAATATCTCTAGAAGGTGCCAAAAGGAAGTCTAATCATTGCACAGTAACAACTTTGATTGATATTTCCTTTTAATGTAAGAAAAATACGATGAAGTTTTGTGTGTACAAGTAATCAACTCTTAGTGCAAATATGTATGGCTGATCTGCGTATATGTGTGTGTGCGTGTGTGTGGGTATATGTGTCTAATATATATTTATCCATGTATATCTGATGAATCTAAAGATCAACTCTCATGTTGCATTCTCTTATATGAGCTCTCACCTAATCACCAACACAACCTCGTTCTTAAGCTCATGCGCACTCATGTTCCAAAATCAATTAAATCTCAAACAAACAACCCAAAACAAGTGAAAATTGGTTTGGATGGGATGGACCTCGGTTTACAGAAGAAGCAGTTGCAACTCTAAGCAGAACGATAAAGAGAAAAAATAATCAAATCAAACTCAATCAAAACATACCTCTGCTCTAAAACTACAAATTTACTAATATATGGCAACATAAAACTTCACTTGCATGATTCGCTCCAGTCATGAAATATCTATGACTTGTTAATTATAGATTAATTATAATATATGTATTATGTAGGATATGACCTGCAGTAACATAAACCGATACTGCCAAATCATTGAATCTGTCAATTGCTTTCAAGAACCTGGATAACGATTGGGAAAATTAATGTGTATGACAAAGAAGGCAAAAATGATGACAGAAGAATTCATTACAGCAGAAAATCTATTTGACAATGATGGCTTGCTAATTCATTTATATTTGGGGGGGAGAGAGAGAGAGAGAGAGTCCGCTTATGGAATCTCACATAGCACTTGTTGTCCATGCGAGGTCCTGGACAATATCCAACGCTGCATGTAATACGAATTGGTGTTGATGTGCAGCATCTTCTTTCTGCCATTAACACAAGGTAAGGTGTTACAAACTTCAAATTGTAAAAAAGATTTATAAAAATTTATAAGATGTTTTTTGGTAAGTAGTGAGGCAAGCTCAAATTGTGTTTGGCAAAACAAGGCTGAACAAAGAACTGTGGTTCAATGTACAGTTTGTCAATGTTTGTGCCATAAAAAAAGAAGTTAATTTAGCACCCAAAGTAAACTTTTCTCAAAATTTCCTTGCAATTGAACTTGAAGAAGCAAGGGGCTATCTAGTGCTCCACTTATAAGATGTTGCTAGTATTCTATGATAGATTAGTAAACACTGACCATGAAATAAAAAATGCATGACTATTGGCGTAACTTACAAAAACATTCTAGCGTGTATATGGAAATACCCAATCCCTATAGGATTTCAGTAGGCTTTGAAAATAATGGTATAGCATATTCACCTTCTAGGATTTCCGTAGGCTTGGAAAATAATGTTATAGCATATTCACCCTTCTATGCACTCAGATAGATGAATGCAAATATGACGCTGACTTTTGAATATATATTTGAGAGGAATCTGGAATGTTGATTACCCATGTTCATTGGATGACAAAAATGTAAAAACAAATTAAAGGTTCCATTTCCATGACAGTAAGTCTGCATCGTCGTCGTCATCATCCTTGCCTTGATCTAAAACAAATGTGACTGGCAACATGAATTTTCATCTTTCACTCTTGTATTACAAGCTATACCACCTATTATTTCTAATTTCTTAAGGTTTTGTCTTAATTACTTCATCCCATATCAGTTTGGCCTACATTTGTGTCTCAGAAAAGCCTTTCCAATAAGAAATGCAAGTTAGATAAAAATGAATAAGAAAATAGCTTTTGGTATAAGGGATGTCAATTCGCACATGAAAACCCAATAACTCTGGTCAGCAAGTCAGTCCAAAGCATTTGTTTCCTCACACGTAAATGATCATCTTCTTCCCAATGTTGCCTTAGCAATCCAATGGAACATTAAAGGTTTTATATTAAATTCTGATTTCTGAATCTTTTGAACAGCGTGATTCAGCGGATCAAGTTGAAAACTAGTAAGGCAATACAAGCTTAAGGAAATCTAAAACAAGGTTGCCATATTGATAGGTAAAGCATGCACTTCACTAAAGTAATAATTTTGAATATAATTAGTAGGTTAATTTCAAAATAGAAACAGACTACCGGGAAACACGATCTGGATTATAAGTTAAACAAGTGAAACCCCCGAATCTTAAACACATTTTGCATTTCCAAACAAAAGAATAAAGACAAATTTACATTCACAAGCATAATCAGTGATGAAGAAATCATACTTTAGGCGCAGCACCGACTTCAGCTTCATATATAGGAATGTCATTCCTACTAACAATCATAAAACATGCTGTTCCGGCCATACAAAATACTTGAGACAACAATATTCAAAGAGATATCTGCAACAAAAGATGGGAAAATATTAAAGAATATGAAATCCATAAACTGAATCATATGGAAAATGGAAATCAACCAAGGACAAATCAGTAACAAGAATCAATTGAATTAATAGAACAACCAATAAAATGCAAGAAAAATACATATCTATATCTAATCTAACTTTTCCAAATTCAGATAATCTATTCATCAATGGTAAGTCGCTTTTTGATGCAGCAGACAGGATCGATACATATTCTTTGCAAATCCATAAAATAAAAATAAATAAATACGGTCAAAGTAACAACAACAATATATATATATATATATACATCATGACCGGAAGAAAACTCACCCAATTGTCGAATCAACGCTGAGAGGAGGAGAGAGAGAGCGGGGAGGGGGGAGGGGGAGCTCTTTACTTGGCAGAAGGGGGACAGGAAAAAAGTATTGGGTTGTGTTGAAAAAAGACCCATTATGGCATGGACTTCTAGAGAGAAAGGTTCACTTGACACGAAAGAGGGACACGTAAAAAACGAAGAATTGGGTTTATTAGAAAACAGCCCAATGGACTTGTCTCTTTATTTGTTTGGACCTCGGCCTTTGTGCCTATGTAGGGCATGATTACGCATAGCCCGCATTAGGGCTCCTATGACCTAAGTCACATTGTAAAATTTAAAAGTTGGATCGAGCGGGTTGTATTTTAAAAAATAAATTACAACGACAATATTTAATTAATTTTAATTATAAAATATCAAAATTTTCAAGGGTCATTTTCTCCCTTCGACACATTCTCTCTATCCTCTTTATCTCTCTTTAAACGCTCAAACGAACGGCCTGAGATCGGGGGTTAGGTGAGCTGTGGCATATCGTCAGGTCCGGCTCACCGTTGATGGCGCACAGCTCGAACAAATTCGAAGCTCGGAGTGTGTAGTCCAACGCCTTGCTCGGGCCATCACCGGCGGTGGTTGTATCACGCGCGAGTTTCAGAAGGAACGGGCTGTGATCGGGGTCGAGAGAGGATAACTGTCTTCTTTGGCGACTTCTTCTTGACGAAGCTCCGATCCAGCGATGGTTTGGCCTGTGAAGTCGGTAGCGAAGGCGAGGGAGGTCGCCTTGGGACCGGCGGTGCTATCCAGAGGGAACGGATCTTGTCAGCGCTAGCGGGCTGAGTGGCGGCTGAGTATTGCGGTTATGGTTGCTGGAGCTTCTGCGGTGGCGCGGTCGCCTGAGGCGGTGGTTGTTGGTGGTAATACATAGGCTGTTGGGGTGGTTGTTGTGGGGGTGGGGCTGATTCTGATTCATCATCATCCATTGCGGGTACTGTTGGTATTGATGGTGATTTTGTTGAGGATCCATGGTCGATTGAGCTATTGGAGAGGGATCACGCTTGTTGCGGGATGCATCAGGTGAAATTGGGTTGGATGTGTTGTATACATACACCAACCAAGTTCAGCCGGCTGCGACGATTTGGGGTAGGAGGGAAAAATAGTGTCTTAACAGTTTTGGGGTCTCCATTCAACGTGACTTAAGCGGTTGCAAAAGGAGCACCTAATAGAAAGGAGCTAATAAAAAGGGCTCAATTTTTTTTTTTTTTTTTTCATATTATATCTTTTCTAAAAATTTTATTTCCATCATATTAGCCCATATAAAAGTCCTAAAATTTATATTTCTTTATATTATAACTTTCAAAAATTTTTATTATTAAACTCTGCCAAATAGAAAGACAAAGGCCGTATTTTTTTTTTATTTCCTTATAGTATAATCTTTTTAAAATTTTTATTTGTATCGATTATTAGACTCTAATCAATAGAGATTTAATTGAGGTCAAAAGATTTTAATCTTTATCTTTTCTCTTTTTTCTCTCTCTCAATTCCTCATTCACATTTCTTTTTTTTCCAAAATTTGTAAAACTTTTCATATTTTTATTTTAACTATTATCTTCTTTATTTTTTTTTTTTCTTTCTTATTTGTGACATGTTTTTTTTGTATAACTTTAAAATTAATTATGTGACAAGAAAGATTAATTGAATTGACTATATATATATATATTAGATATTAAAAGATTACTTTTATATTTTTCGCTTAAGATTTCAAATTATATTCCTTGTCTCCATTGAATCTGGTTTGGATTGAGAATTTTTTGTGATTAGTTTGAGAAATTTTTTGTGGTGGTGGTGGTGGTGGTGCTTTGCAGATAGGTGCTTGAGATGAAGGGTTATTTTAGACATTTTAGATTGGATATATTGGTAATTTTATTATTTAAAAGTGCCACTTCACATTTAGGCCATTTTAGCACATGAGTGTCTTTGTCAAAGGGAGCAAATATGAAGGGCTGTCATTGTTAAAAAATATGAAGGGCTGCCATTGCAAATAGGTGCTTGAGATGAAAGGTTATTTTAGGCCATTTTAGATTGGATATATTGGTAATTTTATTATTTAAAAGTGCCACTTCACATTTAGGCCATTTTAGCACATGAGTGTCTTCGTCAAAGGGAGCAAATATGAAGGGCTGTCATTGTTAAAAAATAAGTCAACTTATATATAGTTGTCAATATGACAAATTTCAAGTGCTGTTATTATAATTTATCATATTTTTAAAGAGAATAAGAGATATTATTTAAATTTTCGTAGAAGAAATAATTATTTTAAAAAATTATAAAACAATACACTATTAGGTGCATTTTGATACTTCATCAATAATTCGATAATTGTCAAATTGAATTTGTGGATTGAAAAAAGTAAATTTGTAAATTATGAAAGAATTTGTTCTCGAAGTTTCAATTTTACACGCAAAATGTGAAATTAAAATTTAATTTTTAATTGACAATAATGCTAAAACAATGATAAAATTTAAAAGTAAAGATAATGAATAAAAAAAAAGATAATTTAACTTTTTAAGTTGTAATATTAAAATTATGAAATCAAATATTAAAGTATATCTCTATCCCTTTATTTGTTTTTCTGTCCACTAATCTCTTTGAACATAAATCTAACATTGAAATTAAATCTAACCGCAGAAATTTCTTTTTTTCCCTTGTTAGAAAACATATTATCATTTTTGGAAAAGATGATTACTCGATGGCCGGCCAAATAGGAGATATTGAGGTAGTTTTCTCGATCTATCCCATCCTTACCTTTACAAATGAGAACTCGGCTATTTATAGATATTCTAATTACTCTCTCTAAGACTGCAACATTTTTGAGTGATTTATTGGAAATTTCTCACCTTGTAGATTGGTTGACAAATCACCTATTTATAGGTATTTTTATTTACTATCTATAAGAGTACACTCTACATATTTTATTTTAGAGGTACAATACTCTTCACTATTCTAAAATTTTTTAGATTACATCTATCTACAAATTTTTCAATATTCTAAAATCTTTCAATCCTCCCCGATACTCTACAACCTCCACACAAATATGAAACACTCTGGAAAGCATTCTACTTATGACATGCAACATGTAAACGGCATGATTCGTGAAAATTCTTTCTAAACTCTTATGTGTTGCTTGTGTTTTCATAGTAATATTTGTAGGTGGATGACTATTTACCTAACAAAAATTGAAATGAAAAAGAAAAGAAAAAAAAAAAAACAAAAGTTAATGTAGATGAAAAGAAAAGAAAAAAAAAAAAAAAAATTAATGTGAGACTCCCTTCAGAAACTCGGATGTCATTCTTTGATAGTTAGAAAATTTCCCTCTTACCCATTTTATTACACATGCATGTCTATTGCAAATAAATGTTAACTTGATTAATATGTAGCAACGCCATTAAAAAAAAAAAAAAAAAAAAAAAAAATCGAAAGTGTTTTTTTTTTTTTACTAGCACATTTTTACATTTCAAAACATAAAACTTGAGTAATGAGATATATCTATAAATGGAAACTTGTTTAGAGATTAGAAATTGCATGCTTGATTTATTATTATTATTATTATTTTTAACACCAACAAGCATAACAATCAAGAATAAAGAGAAATACAGTCAAGGAGAAGAGCATCTAACAATCGCTGGGGCCATATGCTCCACTCGACGTCATTATATTTGGCTTCCAGAGCTTTCTTGCTCAACTGGGCCACAAAGCTTTCCTTTCTTGGGTTTGCCATATGCTCCACTCGTCACTAAATTCGGCTTCAAGAGCCTTCTTGCTCAACAGATGAGACACAAAGTTTTCCTTTTTTGGGTTCACCATATGCACTACTCGATGTCCCTAAATTCATCTTTAAGAGCCTTCTTGCTCAATAGATGAGCCACAAAGTTTTCCTTTCAAGGAACCCAAGAAAGGAAAGAACCTAGGCAGACATTAAGGAGAGATAAAACATCATTGAAGATAATCATTAAACCTTCTACAGAAGTCTTCAAGTTCATAACCGATTGATAGTCTCCTTCCACTATCACATTGTTGTACCCCCAATTTTTAAGAAGAAGCAGTGATTCCCAAAACATAAGGCCTTCAGCCATAGTAGGACAACTGACATTCTCAAGAAAAATTGAGAAATCTTGATGGGGTGGCCAAGGTGGTTTATTGCATGCTTGATTGAGTCAATAAAAATTTGATGTTAAATATACAACATGAAATTTCATAATTTAATAACTATGGGTCTTAACACACACACACACAAATAGTTGAGTGAACTAACATGCACCGGGCATATCATGAGGAGCCTGGGCAGTGAGTGCGGGTAACTGGGTATTCACTGTTCATGAATTTTAGTACAAAAGGATGAGATTGTGCTAAATGGTGACACCATTTAATTTAATTTAATTTAAATTATTGGAAATTTGCTGTGCTTATCCGTATCTTATCAGGGCATCTCCAATGGACTCTTCGAATTCAGATTCTCCGAATTTGCCATGTCAGCATTTTCCCATAGTCACGTCAGCATTTCCCATAGCCACATCAGCGTTTTAGAATGAATCTCCAAATTTTAGTTATCGGATATACTTCAATGGTACATTTTCGCTCTCCAAAAATATTAATATTTTAATATTTTTAATAAATTTTATTTTTTAACTTTTTCCTAATGGCTAAATTTTTAAAACACTTATATCATAAAAAAAAAAATTAAACAATAAAATATTTATTATTAAAAACAATACGATACGACATAAATTTAAACAATACAATCAAAAAAAGAATTAAAAAGAATAGGTTTTTGTGCCAATATAGCTGTTAAGGCACTGTTTGGGTCAACCAAACAGTGCCTAAAACAGCTATACGTCAGTAGGAATATTTTAAAAAGTAAAATTTTTTATAAAAAACACTTTTATCTATTTTTTTAAAACTTTTTTTTGGCCCAAAAAAGCCTGTAAAGCACTGTTTGTGTCAGCCAAATAGTGCCTTAATGGCTCTTTGGTTCAATTATTTTGAAGAAAAAAAAAAAAAAAAAAAAAAGACCAAAATCAGCCAAAAAAACTAATTTTTCCTTTTTTTTCCAGCCAAACAGGCCTTATCAAACAGTGTTTTGGGCTAAAACACTATTTGGACCAGAATCTCCAAACCAATCTTGGTTTTTGGAGGCTTGGATCAAGATTGTCTTAATGGGGCTCACTTTTTAAAAGCCCATTAGAACAGTTCAGTCTTCAAATACAGCCCAAAATAGCCCGAAGTATCACCATTGGACTAACCCCTACCCCCGGGGGGTTTTTATAATTGGACTTACCCCTACCCCCTCCCCCGGGGTTTTTATAATTGTATACGTAAGGAACACAAGTAGGGTCCTCTTTGCTCCACCCACGTGCAATAACGCTCCTTTTGTTCTCATTAACGCTCCTTTCCTAACCGTATCCTACCTAAGAACCTTTTCCAATCCAAAACCAAAATTAATATGGTTGTATGTCTCTTTGTTAATTTCTGCGTGCTATGCTATATGCAAGCTAAAAATACATACATATATATATATATATATATATATATATATATTTATGGTATATATATACAGAGATATGTATACACTATTCATTACTAATAGGATAAAAAAGGTGTCCATTCATTTTTATTATCCACAAAACAGTTGAGAGAAAAAATGATATTCCCTCCAATCTAAAATTTTTGTCCAAAATTTTCAAATTATCCTTTTTGACTAAACAAGTGTACTAATTCCGAATTACTATTTGTCTTTGAATAAATTTGTAAGTATATGCTTATCAATACAATAAAATGATTATTAAAATTTGAAGACAGAGATAGTACATTTTATATACTTCTTACAAAAAGTCCTCTTATTAAATCATAACTCTTGGAGCCCAAATATATATATATATATATATATGGACATTGTAGCATTAAAGCTTCGTAACTGCACATAATTGGCATAAGAAAACACAATTTTAAGTAGCACAGTGCTTAACTACCCACTGGTGAATAGCCACACCCTACCCACCCCTTAATGTTTCAATAAAAAAATAGCACATCAACTTTAATAACAAAATTAGCAAAATACTGAAAACCAGATAAGAACCTGTTTTAATTGGATAATCACCCTTTCTCTTTTTTCTCGAGTCAACATTTTTGGTGATTTTATACCGTCTACAAACAATTATTTAAAAATAAATAAATAAAATATATTTCTATCAAATACATAATCAAGTTACCTTTGTTCTATATCTATGCTAGAGAGACGAAAAATATGGTACAAACATTTGTCCTCCCTCTAAACTGAGCAAAGACAGCTAGATCTCATCATTCTTAATTACTTGATCCACGCAGAGAGAAAAACGCCTGATGGCTTTGCAAAGGAAGCATCTGCATATGGTGTTGTTATGGTGGTTAGCAGCGGCAGCACTAGCAACGGAAGTATCTCAAACAATTTGATCCGATTGTGAAGAATATTGTGGGAAAGTAAGCATTTTGGAGAAAGGAGGGTGTGGGTTTGGGAATTTATGAAAGAGATAGATAAGAGAGAAAGGGTGATTATCGACGGGTCGATCGGACTTTCTTCTTCTTCTTTTTTTAGTATTTTACTGATTTTGTTATTAAAATTGATGTGTTATTTTTTTATTGGAACACATAAGGGATTAGTAGGGTGTGATTACTCACCGATGAGTAATTAAGTATTGTTCTTTTAATTAATTAAACAACTTAATTTATAAATTAACTTTTCAAATAGACTAGATAGGTTTAAAAAACACGCTAATATCATGTTTCTCTTCAATTTTGTTTTTATCGGAAAAAGTGGTGGTGCTGCTTCCAAGGTGATGGCATGAATTTGAAGGTACTTATAGGAGAGGGGAATCAAAATAAAATAGAAGACAAGTATTTGCGTGAGAGAGATAGTTAACATGCCTTTCAAAACTTTTCACTAATCATTATTAGTGTCCTCTAAGTACTTGCATTAAACAACAACATAAATGCCAACATGAGATCATGATCAATGGAAGTCACCAAGAAACATTAAGAGAGAGAGAGAGAGAGAGGGACACATAGCCTCCATGTGAATTAATTGGGGACAAAGCAAATAGAGGTGGGGGCTTACAAACAAATCACATGGGGGGAGGAGGACATGATTCTAACACGATACCTTTCTTTCACAGCTCATCCTCCCTAAATCCTACATATTCCCCCCACCATCCCCACTATCCCCCTTTTTATATTTATATCCCCACCCCTCAAAGCTAGGTTCCTCTACCATGCTCACTATACTGCACCAAAACATCTATATATGTGTGTGTGTGTTATACACACACTAAAGGCTTATCAGATCCTCTTCATTCTACCATGATCATCCATGAAAATGATCATCACTACCAACTTTGATTTCTCATTAACTAGCTAGATACAAATCTTTGATTTAATTATTCATAAAAAAAATGAAACAAATAACATCCTTTTATTAATCTCATTAGATGATTATGATGGGTGTCTGAAATATTTTTTATAAAAAAAATAATGTATTTAAATCATGTTTCAATAGATGTATTTATACTAAATATATTGAAATCTAATTTCAAAATTATTATTTCTAATTTAAAAATAGATCATGTTTCAACACATAAAATTAATATTTAAAAACACGATTTAATTGCGTTAAAATCTCCACGACACAGCATTGCTATGGCAAGGTCCGCTACCACAGAGGATCGGAACTTGATCAATGGGATATGCTCATCAAAGGATCTACTGTAGTATAGCACAGATGATCCTACCTCTTTGGTGATTAGATTAGATTTATAATAAAGTGAGGCCAAAATGGGAGGGTCACATCGGCACGTGGTGGCTGATTCCTCCAGTTAATAAACTAGTGCAATTTTCCGGTGAATCCGTTGAGACCACCCCCTCCCACAGCTGTAGCTAGCTGTCCTGATCCCCCATGTGAGCACCCAAAACCTCTGGGCCTTCAAAATTTTAGACCCACAACATTACTTTCAAAGAGAAGATGGGAGAGAGAGGGCAAAAAAGAGGAGAGAGAAAGAGAGAGGCCTATCATTACAATTATAGAGTGCTCAGTTAACTCCTGCAATACAGTTTAGTTAGTTTTTTGGTTACATTTCTCTACCCTCTAAATTGTGTGTCATTTGGAACATAAGTGCATTGTATGGCACATTTGCCACCCAAAGTCCCCATCATGACACAAAATTGTCCTTCATTCACTTACCCAATGATGCCGATGACATCCTTCGGTAGTGGCCTAATTCCCACCACCACCACTACTGCCGCCGCCGCCACTGCCAGCACCACCCTACAACCTTCATGGGTAGATGAATTCCTCGACTTCGCGTCGGTGAGGAGGAACGTGCACCGGAGGTCGGCCAGTGACTCTATTGCCTTCATTCCATTGGTTGAAGAATGTCAAAATTCTCATTGTCCCAACGCCGGAAACACTAACTTTGATCGGTTGGATGACGAGCAGCTCATGAATATGTTTCCCGACGACATGCCAATGGTGGCGCCGCCCATTATATCATCTTCCAACCCATCAAATGACCCGTCCTCGCCATCGGAGCAAAATAGTAACGAAGGTGAGAAGCCAACACCACCAGATCACAACCAGCGGCAGCCAAAAACTGAGGCAGGAGAGGTGGACAGCACATGCAACCCTGATCCACAAAAACCAACGCCGCCTTCTGCCGCCACTTCCGGTGATACCATAGTTGATCCCAAGAGGGTTAAGAGGTAAGAACATTAGTAACCCACATCACAAAAACCCTAAATTTGTATCGATTTTCATTCATACTATATAATACATAAGATCTGCATGACTAAGAGCCAAGGCTAATACCATTAAAAAAAAACAAAGAAAAAAAGAGAGCCAAGGCTAATCCATGTTAGTTATACAAGGTACAATATAGAACACCTTTTTTTTTTTTTCTAATATCAATTGTAACATTATTTATATATATATTATCCTAAAGTTCATTAACTATTTAATTGAACTTGGGCAATAATTTTAGATCTGAGCTATATACTTAATTAATTAGGATATATAATAATATAGTTATTTTTTAAATAACGTACTATTTTTGGGAATTTAATTACCAGAATTTTAGCAAACCGGCAATCAGCTCAGAGGTCGAGAGTGAGAAAGCTACAATACATCTCGGACCTAGAACGGAGCATCACAACATTACAGGTATATATGAAATTTAACTTATTCATATATTGTATTAATGGTATCATATGCTTAATGTATTGTTAATTAATATAATTTTCATATTTGTAATGCAAAATGAAGACCGAAGTATCGACATTGTCACCAAGGGTCGCATTTTTGGACCATCAACGGTTGATTCTTAACGTCGACAATAGTGCTCTCAAACAGAGGATTGCAGCTTTGGCTCAAGATAAAATTTTCAAAGATGGTAAGAGCTTTTATATATATATATATATATTCATGAATTTGAAGTAATAATTTCATATGCAAATTAGTTGCATTATTAATAAATGTTAGAGATATGTAAAAGAGTTACTCTATTTCTTTTTCACCCTTTGCCTAATTTTAAAGTAGCAGAATCCACCTACCCAAAAATAAATAAAAATAATTAAAGGGTTTAGTCTACTGATATTTCTTTTATCTCCTAAAAAGATATGATGATGTTTTGAATTTCAAGACAAATGAGTGTCTAACTTCTTTTGTCCATAAAATAAATAAATAAAAATAAATGTTTTATCCTCAATGCATTAACCGATGAAAAATTAATTGATTAGACCTCGTAAACCAAATATTTTCTTTAGTCATAGGAATCCCATAAAAAGGCACATTACTGATAGTGATATTGATATTATTGTTTGTTCCATATATAGCTGTCAGCTTACTTAAATTAAAAAGGCATTGTTTGTATCTCAAACAACGTATTTAAATTCAACTGATAGCTTTTTCAATTAGCTTACAATAGAGTTCACATTAGATTAAGAGATTAATTATTTTTAACTTAAATCTATACAACTTTTTGGTGTGAATTGAAATGCATTTCAGCTCATCAAGAAGCATTAAAGAAGGAAATTGAGAGATTAAGACAAGTATATCATCAACAAAGCCTGAAGAAGAAGATGGGCCACGCCGCCGCCGCCACCGCCGCACCAACTTCACCACCACCTCCGTCCACCTCTGACAACACTGGTTGTACTGACAAGGACCAACTTCTGAATTGAAAAAAAGGAAAAGACACTTCTAATTAACCTGCATGCGGATCCACGTGATGTGTTCCCTTTCTAGTGCGGCTCACCACAAGTTGCAAGATGAAGTGGTGTGAGATAGACACGTGGAGGGGTTAATTATCATAGCAATTGTTTATTGTGATTATAATTCTTATTTATTTATTTCTCTCTATCTCTTTGTCCATATTTTGAATTAGACTCCCAATATGGGTTGGTTTGTATATAGGAGGAGTGGGGCTTTAATTGAATCGGGATGCATGAAAGGGCGGGTTGTCAGGGTTGTGGGCTTGGCATTGTTTTAGTGTCTGCTTGTTTATTTATTTATTTATTTATTTTCTTGTCTTGATTTGGGCGTAACAATGTTTTATGAATTATGTCTTTTTATTTATTTCCTAATAACCATGGAAAATTCAAAAAATAAAAAGAAAAATACCTTCGTCTACCTACTCAGTCATTTTATTATCAATTATATGGCCGGCCTTGGGCTAATTCGAGAGTGGTTTGATGGTGGATTGGGCCCGTGACCATGCAGGCCTAGCTAGCTGCTGCCCGAATTCACTAAGGACTAAACATAGTTCAGGCCCAAATTCAACACGTCAACAAATTCGGCGTAGTTGATGGTGGTCTTTGGGAGAGCTTCCTGGAAGCTTGAAACAGGCTACTAAGCTTAAGAGGCCCTTCCCAAAAAAATGCAAGCGTTTGGCGAAACACAAAAAAAAGACTTATAAGAGCATCTCCAATGCTCTTTCATTTTGAGCTCTCAAACTCATAATTTGAGAGGTGGGTAAAAAAAGCCCTCTCAAAATTTCTCTCAAATAAAAGAGTTGCCAAATTTTTTTGACAACCCCCACCCCCACATATATAATTTCAACCCTACACACACACACACATATATATAATTTTAACCCAAATTCGTCTATATATATATATATATATATAAAAGATCATAAAAATTTCACCAAATATGATTTAGTTTGCAAAACAAGAATTACAGACCTTGATTAGTTGATTTAGAAAAAAAATTAAAACAAAACCCATACATACAATTTAGAAGTTGCAAAGAGAGAGAGGGGCCAAGCTTGAGAGTTGAGAGAGCGGCTGAAGCTTGCGAACGGCGAGCCCGAACTGGAACAGTAGGTAATGTAAACTAAAAGATATAGGTTTTTGAATAATCTGAAATGATATGCCTGTTGGGAAACGTGCAAATTTTTAAAACTTTTTGAGGGATTTGCAATCACGGATCTTGATTCATCACACAGAGACAAGTTTTATGCAAAGATAAATAAAAGATGATGCATAATTCAATAAACAGATTGAATACTTACATCAAAGGTCTGAGTAAACCTTTTGAACTTTCCTCTAAAGTGAATGTTCTCACTTATTGTAGATCCCTTTAGCAAGATCCTTTCTTCTTCCGTTCGATTATTATCTTCCCTTTAGGAATCACCAATATGCCTTGATGAATGACCTTGGAATCTAGGTTGGTGGTGGCCTCCTTTAGAAGAGAAAACAAAACCCTAAAATCTAGAGAGAGAAAGTGTATTCCTTTTTCTTATTCTCCAAGTCACACCTAAAATATACATGAACTCATGTATATATAGGCAAAATAAAAATAAGAATAAGGAAACAATAAATCATTCTTCATCTCTAATTCAACTTTCTCAATCCTAACATGACTCCAATATCAACTTGGGCTATTGGTGAGAATCCTTTTGGGCTTATTATTTTCTTGGCTCCTATAAATTAATAATTGGTCCGGTCCATTAAACCATGGACCCAATTCAATTAATTCATAAATTAATTTCTACTCCACTAAAAGAAATTAATTGCACTCCAATTAAATAGTAAATAACCTCTAAGTCAATGTTGCATTTTGACCCCTCTATGCTTAATTATTTATCGGATAATTAAAGTCATCAATCCGACAACATAATTATTATAACTATTTTGTTACCTTTGATTATTTCCGGCTCGATCACAATAAAATATTTATTTGACAAAAAATAATAATAATTTATTAAATAAATATATATAGAAAACATTTGTCTAAAACATACGAAGGCCTTCGAATTTAATTTGTGATCAACCATAATCAAAACAAAATAAATACAAATAGCACTGATGCAAATATTGAGAATATAGACCTCTAATTATTAATTACATAACTACCCAAAGTGTCGATCTAAGGATCCCGAGGTATCCGCCGAACAAATCAAAGTAATTATTAATTAATAAAAGAGTCTATACTTCTCTCATACTTGAGAGTCAAAAGCCATGACTGTGATAGAGAGCAATTGCATACGACAGCTCTCGCAATATATTTCAATCTATCGTGGACTCGGTTTAAGTCTTAACTAATTAAATGTCCATCCATAATTACCGACTTTAAACCATTTATGATTACTAATTTATATCATAGTATTAATTGCCATTACATACATATATAAATATATTTTGTAATCAAGCGGACACCATCAATTCCATAAAGAATCGAAAAATAATACATTCCATTCACCAATTGTATAATGCTTTAATAATAATATCCAGACAAGAAACCATGACTTTTACAATCCAAAATTAGAATTTGCTATGCTAGGGCACACATATCCTAACAGCTCCCACTTGCACTTATAGCCAATTCAAATCACATCTAACTCCCATGTTCTCCATATGACGATCAAACATCTTGATCGGTAAAGCCTTTGTGAATGGATCAGCAAGGTTATGTTCCGATGCAATCTTGGCCACAAGTATATCTCATCGCTTTACTATATCACGAACCACATGATGTTTCCTCTGAATGTGTCTTGTTCCTTTATGAAATTTTGGGTCCTTGGTTTGGGCTATAGCTGCACTATTGTCACAATGAAGCGTCATAGGCCGATCTATATGCTCCACAACCTCCAGTTCAATTAGAAAGTTTCTCAACCAAACAGCTTCTTTTGCTGCCTCAGAGGCTGCAATGTATTCTGCTTCCATGGTTGAGTCAGCAGTACAACCCTGCTTGACACTCTTCCAACTAACTGCCCCTCCATTGAACTTAAACACATATCCAGATGTAGATCTCCTGGCATCTGGATCTGATTGAAAATCAGAATCCGTATATCCGACTGGAACCAGATCATCACCTCCATAAATAAGCATTAGATTCTTAGTTCTTCTAAGGTATTTTAAGATATTCTTCACAGCTGACCAATGATCAAGTCCAGGATTGGACTGATATCTACTGACAATCCCTACAGAGTAGCAGATGTCCGGTCTGGTACAGACCATGGCATACATGAGACTACCAGCTGCCGAAGCATATGGTATCCGCCTCATTTGCTCAATTTCCTTATCAGTCTTGGGAGACTGGTCATTAGAAAGAGCCAACCCATGTCTAAATGGCAAAAACCATTTTCTTAGAGTTTTCCATTCCAAACCTGATCAGAACTTTATCAATGTAAGACTCTTGAGACAAGCCTATTTTCTTTTTAACCCAATCTCGCATAAGCTTGATCCCAAGAATATAACTTGCTTCTCCAAGATCTTTCATCTCAAATTTATTGAACAACCACCTTTTAACTGATGACAATGCTTCTACATCATTACCAATGAGCAAGATGTCATCAACATATAAAACGAGAATCATGATGACATTACCTGTTTTTTCTTGTAAACGCAAGGTTCAAACACGTTTTATTCAAAGCCAAATAATTTGACTGCCTGATCAAAACAAATTTTCCATGTGCGTGAAGCTTGCTTAAGTCCATAAATAGACCTATTCAACTTACATACACAGTCCTCACGACCTTTAACCACGAAACCATCTGGTTTCCTCATGTAGATGTCTTGTTCAAGATGGCCATTTAAAAATGCCGTCTTAACATCCATCTGCCACATCTCATAGTCATAATAATCACTAATGGCCAAAAGAATGCGAATAGATTGAAGCATTGCAACTGGTGAGAATGTATCCTCATGATCAATACTTTCACGTTGAGTGAAGCCTTTGGCAACCAGTCTAGCTTTGAATGTCTCAACATTCCCATCCATTCCTCTCTTTCGTTTGTAGATCCACTTACAACCAATGGGCTGAACCCCACTAGGAAGTTATACAATATCCCAGACTTTGTTAGAATACATCGATTCCAACTCTGATTTCATGGCATCTTTCCAACGATTCGCATCTCTATCGGTCAACGCTTCCGCATAGCTTACTGGGTCCAACTCATGCTTATCGGGGACGGCCTCATAGATCTCACCCAAAAGTGTGAGTTTTTCGGGTTGGATGATAGTCCTCCCACTACGCCGAAGGACCGGTGCAGGAATCGATGTACTAGATGATGGTAATTCAACAGGGACTTCTTGTGTCTCATCATTCTCAGTATTTATATTAGGTGTGTCCACTGGGGGTATATCTGACGTGCAACCATCTCCTCTAACACTATCTGGCTACTAGGTCTGTAGTTTATAATATAATCCTCCTCCAGGTAAACAACATGAGTGCTGACAATAACCCTATTGTCCCTGGGATCATAAAATAATCCACCTCTAGTGCCCTTAGGATAACCAACAAACAAGCATGCATCTGATCTTGCTTCCAACTTGTCTGCCTATTTCTTTCGCACGTGTGCTGGACACCCCCATATATGCATGTGATTTAAACTAGGTTTACGTCCAAACCACAGCTCATATGGCGTTCCTGAAACAGACTTGGATGGAACACAGTTCAAAATATACATCGCTGATTCTAAGGTTAATCCCCAAAATGATAGAGGTAATGTAGCAAAACTCATCATAGATCTAACCATGTTAAGTAAAGTTCTGTTTCTCCTTTCTGCTACTCCATTTTGTTGAGGGCAGTCAGGTGAGGATAACTGGCGCACAATACCCTCATTGACCATATGATCCTTGAACTCCCCCAAGAGGTATTCACCTCCTCGATCAGATCGAAGTGTTTTAATAAGTTTACCTAATTTACGCTCCACTTCCGCCTGAAACTCACGGAATTTTCCATAAGCTTCTGACTTGTGTCGCATTAGGTAAATATATCCAAAACGTGAATAATCATCAATGAAAGTGATGAAGTACTCAAACCCTCCTTTCCCTTGGGTGTTCATGGGACCACACACGTCTGTGTGCACCAACTCTAATTGTTCTTTGGCTCTATATCCTTTGGCTGAGTAAGCCCTTCGAGTCATCTTTCATTCAATACAGGATTCACAAGTTGGCATAGGCTCATCTGCCTCACAAGGTAATAAACCTTCTTTAACCAACCTTTGAATCCTATTTTGATTGATGTGACTCAATCGTAGATGCCAATGATACAATGAGTTTGGAGAAACTGCTTTTCTTTTAACATTCAATCTAGATGAAGTTGCATTTAATTCATAATTTTGCATTTGATATGAGCTAGGAGTTAAAACATATAGATTATCTTTCAATGCACCAGAAGTTATAACACAACCATTTAATTTAATTAAAACATTTTTTCTAAAAGTAAAAATATAATTTTTGCAAACCAACGAAGAAACTGAAATTAAATTGTGCCTAATATTTGGCGCATAAAGACAATCTTCTAAAATAAGACTCCTCCCACTATCAAACTGCATATGAACCACTCCCACTGCTTTAGCTTCCACCTTGGCATTAGATCCCATATGCAAGTATATCTCTCCTTCATTGAGGCTTCTGGACTCCTGGAATCCCTGCAATGAATTGCAAACATGATTAGTGGCTCCAGAATCTATGCACCAGGAATCTATAGATTCAACCACATTACATGCCTCAACAATGAATATACCTTTTCCTTTGCCTTGTGTGCGAAGTATTGGGCAGTTAGGTTTCCAGTGACCCGGTTGACCGCAATGGAAGCAGTTTCCTTCGCCTTCAACTCGCACTTTCTTCTTTCCCTTATCCTTTTGGATTACTTTGTTTGGCACAACCACAGTTTTGGCACCATCCTTCTTCTTTTTCTTGCCTCTCCTCTTAGGCCTAGAAGTGGATGGTCCAGCAGACTGAGTGTAGTTGATAGATGCACCCTTACTTTTGTTTATCCCTTCAAAGGTTACCAACTCATTCAATAGTTCAGCGAGTGTGTACTCAAGCTTATTCATATAATAATTTACCCTAAAAGAGTTAAATGAGTCTGGCAATGAAGCGATAATCATGTCAACCTGAAGTTCACCATCCAAGTTGCATCCAAGGATTTTCAGTTCATTTAAAAAACCAATCATTTTTAAAGCATGTTCCCGAACTGAAGTACCTTGGACCATCTTAATGGTTATCAAATTTGTCATAGCATTTTGGCGTGCACTCTTACCAATTTGCCCAAACATTTCTTTAAGGTTAAGCATGATGTCTGCAGAAGTGAGATATTGAAGATGTTGACTTTGGAGTACATTCGAGAGTGAAGCAAGAATGTAGCACCTAGTCATCTCATCTGCTTTATTACATTTCTTAAATACTTCATGCTCCTCAGGAGGATCCTCAGGCAAAGGTGGAGAAGGTCTAGGAGTAGTAAGCACATAATTCAACCCCTCATATGTGAGTACAATATCTAGTTGCCTTTTCCAATCGATATAATTAGGACCAGTTAATCGATTTTCTTTTAGTATGTTTGCAAGTGGACTGAATGGACTAGTCATGATAAATCTGAAAATAAAAGCATTCATACAATAAATAAAGTGAATAATAATAATCATGCAAGTATAAAATAATTAATTAATTGTGGGTCCCTTAACCACATTGCATGAAAATCGGACAATCAATATGCCAATAACTTATCCGGTTGGCGGAATTCATTATTGCTTATTGACGAGAATAACTCATTATTTCCATATCTCTTTAGACAATGCCTTGTCTAAATATGAAATAATTCCTGATTAGATTTAGCCTTTCTAAAATCACCTAGTATAGACCACTCCGTTGGGGAGCTAATACTATTAATTTTAGATTGAGTGTATAACATAATTAATGCTCCAACGGAAAAACAAATATTAAATATATTGCCATTAATAGCTTAGACTCTTTAAATCATGCGTAGGGCCTTATTTTTAAAGATCTAACTATAATGGTTATTTAATAAATATATTTTCGTGAGGCAACCATTCTTGTAATCTAGACTCTTTAAATCATGCGTGGAGCCTTATTTTTAAAGATCTAATCATAATGGTTATAATTATGAAGGCCATGGGGTAATGTATAAAAAATTCCCGCTCCCACTTAATATTTAATAATATAAAACTAGGGTTTTTAATTCATGATTTAATGCATGCAAAACGCCTTGATTTTAATCCAATTAAATTTAGAAAATATATGGATTTTAAATGATTCACTAATCTTTAATTTGAGGCAAAAAATAATTTACAAAAATAATTTTTCTGTTTCCCAATAAATGCTCTCAAATTAATTAGTAATCTAATCCAATTTATCTTCATAATTTAATTAATATAAATCAAGCCATTTAATTAAAAATCATGGATCCAATGCATGAACAATTATAACAACTATTAAATTATTCCATGCATCAAATAATAGACAGAAGCAAAATAAATGGCCAGTGGATTCAGCTTTTAACATTTAAAAACTATTCTTGTTGTACGGGCGTCCTTCAACTGTCTGAAACACCCATAGGAAGCTTGTACGCGTCAGGAGAAGCAAATCGCTGCTTGGAACGAGCCCGGAGGACCCCACACGCACTGGCACGCGCCTAGGGTAGGCTGCAATACTCGGCACGCGCTCCCATGCGCCCTCACGCGCTCCCAAGCACCTGGGGCGCGTGGGACGCGCCTTCACGCGCGTGGAGGATCATACCTCCTTAGCTCACGCGCCAGCTTGCCCATTAACCAGCCCACTCCTGGCGCGTGTGGAACACGCGCCAGGCTCACTTATCCGCTGCCACACCTGATCCGGGCCACCTCCGACGCCTCTTCTCGTCGCCGGCGAAGCTCCGGCCACCGGAAAAACGCCGAAAAAATTCCAAAAATTCCGAAAAAATCCCAGAAAATTAAATTAAGCCTCAAAAAATTCCCGAAAAATTCGGAAAAATTCCAGAAAATTACTGAAGCATAATTTAACCCTTTTGGACCCTCTTGAAGCTTCATAGCATCCCTTGATGAATATTACATGGCTTTAATAAATACTTACAATTTGAAATACGATAGAAAAAAATTAAATTACATCATTGAATTTTCAAACGGCTAAAACAAAGCCTTAATTACATTCATCCAAAAATAAAATTACATTCTATATACCTGTAAGCTTCATCTATGGCCCAAACACACATCATCATCCATTCACAATTATACATACATCATCATGTATTAATATATATCAACATAATAAATCATACATCAACATATATCAATAATTTTATATATGTATATACGATTTGGATCCATGAATATGATTTTTATAAACACATGTTCTCTAGTAATGAATCAAACCATGTGCTCTGATACCACTGTTGGGAAACGTGCAAGTTTTTAAAACTTTTTGAGGGATTTGCAATCACGGATCTTGATTCATCACACAGAGACAAGTTTTATGCAAAGATAAATAAAAGATGATGCATAATTCAATAAACAGATTGAATACTTACATCAAAGGTCTGAGTAAACCTTTTGAACTTTCCTTTAAAGTGAATATTCTCATTTATTATAGATCACTTTAGTAAGATCCTTTCTCCTTCCGTTCGATTATTATCTTCCCTTTAGGAATCACCAATATACCTTGATGAATGACCTTGGAATCTAGGCTGGTGGTAACCTCCTTTAGAAGAGAAAACAAAACCCTAAAATCTAAAGAGAGAAAGTGTATTCCTTTTTCTTGTTCTCCAAGTCACACCTAAAATATACATGAACTCATGTATATATAGGCAAAATAAAAATAAGAATAAGGAAACAATAAATCATTCTCCATCTCTAATTCAACTTTCTCAATCCTAACATGACTCCAATATCAACTTGGGCTATTGGTGAGAATCCTTTTGGGCTTACTATTTTCTTGGCTCCTATAAATTAATAATTGGTCCGGTCCATTAAACCATGGACCCAATTCAATTAATTCATAAATTAATTTCTACTCCACTAAAAGAAATTAATTGCACTCCAATTAAATAGTAAATAACCTCTAAGTCAATGTTGCATTTTGACCCCTCTATGCTTAATTATTTATCGGATAATTAAAGCCATCAATCCGACAACATAATTATTATAACTATTTTGTTACCTTTGATTATTTCCGGCTCGATCACAATAAAATATTTATTTGACAAAAAATAATAATAATTTATTAAATAAATATATATAGAAAACATTTGTCTAAAACATACGAAGGCCTTCGAATTTAATTTGTGATCAACCATAATCAAAATAAAATAAATACAAATAGCACTGATACAAATATTGAGAATATAGACCTCTAATTATTAATTACATAACTACCCAAAGTGTCGATCTAAGGATCCCGAGGTATCCGCCGAACAAATCAAAGTAATTATTAATTAATAAAAGAGTCTATACTTCTCTCATGCATACGACAGCTCTCGCAATATATTTCAATCTATCGTGGACTCGGTTTAAGTCTTAACTAATTAAATGTCCATCCATAATTACCGACTTTAAACCATTTATGATTACTAATTTATATCATAGTATTAATTGCCATTACATACATATATAAATATATTTTGTAACCAAGCGGACACTATCAATTCCATAAAGAATCGAAAAATAATACATTCCATTCACCAATTGTATAATGCTTTAATAATAATATCCAGACAAGAAACCATGACTTTTACAATCCAAAATTAGAATTTGCTATGCTAGGGCACACATATCCTAACAATGCCGATATGGGTTTTGATCTTTTGATTCTTGCAAACAGATAGATAAACTAAAATATATGGGTTTTTCAACTTCTGATTCTTGTAGATTTTCTAGTTTGTAGTTGCAGAAAGAGAGAGGGGGGGAGTTCAGAGTTGAGAACGAGAATAGAGACGGAGGCGATTGGGGAGACTGAAATGATTTGCCTTAAAAATATATATATATTTAACAATAATATACTCAAATATATGAATTTCTGAAAAAAAAAAAAAAATTATATAACAATATAATCAAATATATAAATTTATACGTGTGTGTATATATATATATATTAGTCCTTTTTTGACCAGATATTTTAGATTTTTGTTTCTTTTTAATTAGATTTAATTTTAGTTTTCTTCTAATGTCTACAACGAATATGCATAATATTAATATTACTGATGCAAATATGAATGACGTGAATGGTAATTGAAAAAAAATGGTGATTGTGTCAAAAAATAACATTTTGCATGAAATACACCATTGAAGCAAAATTACTAAAATGTAGCATTTTAACACTGTAACACTTGTCAAAATATAAATTTTGACAGCTGAAAATAGCTTTTAGCATTGGAGATGCTCTAAAGAGCCCGTTCTGGAGAAGCTAAAAATACCTGTCACTTAAGTAACAAATTTTATGGACGTTTTTATCCCCTTTTTTTCACTACTCTAATTGCAAATAGAAGAGTTTGCAGGTAACTCTATCACTCCCATAATTTAAGCAAGTTCTCTTTCCACAAGATTAAGAAATCTTAATAGCTTGTAAATAATCTTCATAAATCAGTACTCTAATTGTGAACAGTGAATATAAACGATTCAAACCCCTAGTTGTCTCTCAAATTCTTTCGTAATACTCCAAGTTATCTGCAAGTATCGAATAACCAGGTTATCAGACATGCATCTAGTTCTTCAACCTCCTCTTTATCTTTGAAAATCAATATATATATATGAGTGCGCGCGCGCACATGTTTCTATGTTTTTTTTTTTTATGTAAAATATTATTTTTGGTGTGATGCTAAATAGAGAATTATAAAGAAAAATTGATGGCAGAAATAATTTAGATTGTGGGCAACCAATCACAGATTCTAAGAGAATCGTCAGTAGTGATGGTGGCATATTGGAGAAAATTTTGAATGGAAATGGAGTATGATATGGGTAATTTAGTCAGGCAAATATTATCTTAATGGTCAAAAGACCTTTGAAAAATCACTCACCAAACAACTTTTTTCTTTGAATTTCTTCAAACAAAATTTTTTATACGAAGGTATTATCAAACAAAGGACTTTGAATGGTAAAAGGTATTTCCGAACATTTGGCGTCTAGATGAGTCCATATCAAAATTTATTATTATATTTTTTTTTCTCTCTTTTTTCATGTTCTCCCTATTGATCAAAAAAAGGCGGCACGCTACTTTTTAGATTCCGCATATTTTAGTAGCCAAAAGTATGAACGAATATTTAAAGATTCTTCTTTGGACCAATTTTATGTGGAATTTTCTGAGACTCGGTCAACATGCATGTGTATTTGTATGCCCAAAACTTTTGATTATGTCTCGAAATAAAGCATAAACATGTGTTTTTGTTTACTCCAATTTTTTTTTTATTATAGACAATTTTAGCTCTTCTTAAAAAAAAAGAAAGTATTATTAATATTAGTCCATCTAAAAAAATATTAGTCAACTTTATTAACAATTTTTGAATCTACCCTTAAATATCTAAATTATATTCTATCAGTTAAATAGAATTTAGATACAGTAAAATTTATTTGATCCATGTAACTACATATTTTTATCCTCATTTTTTTAATTATATTTTTCTCAACCAAAAATTAAAATTCAAACCCATTAAAATAGGTCTGGTGCTAAATCGAATCTGAAGCACCACATGACCGAAAAAGAGCTTTAAGAGCCGGTCAAATATGATTAAAAAAAAAAAAAAAAATTGTTTTTGTTTTTCTTTCATTTTTATTACCTCAAGGTTGTCATTGTCTCTTGTTTCTTTGTCTTCTACAAGTCTGATTTCATTTTGTTTATATGTCAAAAAGCAAGTCTGACAATCAAGCTTGAATACACATTCAAAGAATAGTACAAACGATTATAATAGTCTGACAATTAAACCTGAAAAAGATTCAAAGACAATTAAACCTGAAAAAGATTCAAAGAATAAGTATAAAGGATTACGATGGCCGTTATTTTAATGGTTTTTTTTTTCTTCCGGTAATTAATTTTATTTTAATGGTTTCTGCTCAGTATTTTACTTTTCAGAATCGACTTTAAATTGAGAAATAGTGAATCAACAACAAATTTAGTTTGGGAATTATATTAGAAGTAATAATGTTTGTGATCAAAATCTTATCGATCATATAATAGATCATGATAATCTTTAGATCAAATAAATTTCCTACTTCCAATTATCTGAAGCTGTATACATAATAAGTATCCTATTCTTTCATTCTCAATTTTAGTAAATTTCTTAAAATTTGGTGAAACAAAAGATTTTTTGCAAAGTATCAAGCAATTTTCGAAACCTTATATTGTCACTTTTAGTAAATACTCTACAGAGGCTTTATTTATTATTATTATTTTTTTCTTTGCAAATTATTTTTGCTTGGACTGCAAGTTCAATGGAGCCCATTCAATTTGACATAACAACAAATTGTAAAACCATGGTTGTAACTGGGCAGAAATGGACGCAACCTAAATAGACATAATTCAATTAAGATATTGAAAAATAAAGTTAATAATTAAAGAAGATTTAATTAAGAATTCAGAAGATTTTGCACTGGGATTTAAAATTTAGAGACGGTCAAGTTTGGTTTAAAACAAGTTTGCCGGCAATTTGAAAATTTTAAAAATATAATTATATATAGATATAAAGAGAATTTAGATTTTCTCATGTGTCAATATAATAATTTTTTGAGTAGTAATACTCACACTGAACATTTGCTTAACCGAATAAATTTTAATTGGCTAGTTATGTCAAATAGATGGCTCCACTTCATTATTTGTTGCATAATTGACCAATTAAAAAAAGTAGGTCTAGCAATTCACTATAACTATTCGATACAAGAATCATTTTCTTAACTTAATATTGCATATCCAATGCTGATTTTTGTTCAACCAGTCAATAAGGAAGGTAAAGACAAGTGGTAGGTGCCATTAAGTGGGAGACTTAAATGTTAATTAATGTAAGAGCATGTAATTAAATTACTAGTCTATCATACACCAGCCATAACTGAATCAATTGTTGCACTTGGGTTTTTGGTTATGGATGTTGCAAATGCAAACTCTTAGTCTTATGTGCAACCAATTTGTTTAAATTGATGCAACCGGTTGCAGCTATATATGTCGTGTACTCGGATTCTTTCTGTAATTTTTAGCATTGTACGGTTTTTTTTTAACACTGTTACATTTATTTTCAATACATTTATACCTACTTATTTCAATTATATTTAATATGTTGAAAAACGTATATAATATATTGAAAAATAGATATAAGCACCATTATAGCAGCAGGGGAGATTACCAGAGAATCGGAAGTATATAGAATTATAGATATTGTTGAATTAAAAAATGAATGGTCCAAAAGTTGCATGTTGCCTAGTGGAACCCACTTCCTATAAGTAGTAATACACTAATCGTGTTACAGTTTTGATAAATGTGAAGTTTTTACATAGGAATTTGATGCGTGAATGTGTTTTTAGTGGTGGTATTATTTTAATAATGCCGTGAATCTCTCTCTCTCTCTCTCTCTCTCTCTGTTGTTTTTGCAATTCAATACAAGAAGCGGCATAACACTGTTAAATTAAGATGCAACATCTTGTAATGTTGCTTCTTAATGTGTGAATAGTAAGTATTGTGTTGTTCAAATTGTTGAATTGTTTTTTATATGGTGGTATAAGTATATAAAACACTTTTAAAGTATATTATATATAATATTTTTATCCCTATTTGAAAAAGTGTGTAAAAAACCTTGTTAGAGGAATCTATTTGCACAAAATTAAAACTTTAAGGGGTATATTTTTTACACATGAAGAGTGTGATATGCACTTTGCACTTGATATATATATATATATATATATATATATATATATATAAGTGTTGTATTCATGAAACAAATGGCCTATCAGATATAAGTATTATGTTGTAAATTTTAGGCTCAGTTTGGTTAGTAAGAAATAGAAGGAAAAGAAAAGAAAGAAAATGAAAGGTTATGAATTTTATTTATTTTTATTTTTTTAATGTTTGGTATAAAAAATTGAAAGAAAAAAATGAAATGGAAGGATTTGGAAAAATATATTAGAACTTGATGAATACGTTAAAGTTTGATGGGTTGATTTCGTTATTCGTCTAAAAATGAAAGTAAAGGAAAGAAGAAAAAAAACTAATATTTTTAATGAAACTTTGTTAATATTAAATTTGTTATAATTTTAATTTTTTTTTTCAAACATGTTTATTACTATTTGATTTTTTTTTCTCTTTTAATTAACCAAATAGTTAACATTATCATTTTTTTTTTCTTTTCTATCGTAATAAAGTTATCATTTTTATTTTTTCTTTTTCACTTTAGTTTATAAACATATCCTTAATGTGGTAGGATTTAACTTGCTAATCTCTCAAATATTCTATTTTTTATTATTTTATATTTAAAATACTTGTCATTTTATTTTTGTGCCACATTAATACTATATTCGTCTTAAAATAAATGTCCATTTATCATATTTTTTAAGATGAGCATCTATTATGAAATGAAAGAACTAGTAAGTATGAATTTATGAGTAAGTAAGTACTGTCATTTTATTAATTTTATTTAACTTTGGCAAAATTTCATGATTTTGTCTTGATTCTCTTCCAGAAGTATCTAGCAACATTTGAAAACATTTTGCTGTTACTTTTAGTAGATATTCTAGAAAGGTTTTTTTTTTTTTTTTTTTTTCCAAAGTTATTTTAGTTAGATTAGATGTTCAGTCAACATCAATGGAGCCCCCATTCAATTTGAATTAACAACCAATTGTAAGACCATGGTTGTGGCCGGTCATAAGTGGTCCCAACCCAAAAAGACACAATTCAGTTAAGGTATGGAAAAATAAAGTTGTAATTAAAGAAGATTATAGCTTTGAAATCTCGCGCTTAGGATTAAAATATTGACAAAGTCAGCTTGTTTTGTTTTGTTTTTGTTTTTTATTTTAAATAAAAAACAAGTTTGCCGTTAATTTTCAAATTGAAAAATATGATTATCTGGATATAATATGAAACTATACATTGCGCCAAATGGTCTGGACTCTTGAGCACTGGGTTCAACCAGTCAACAATGGAAGTTCACGTGGCACCTGACATTTGGTGGTAGACTTAGATTATCACAAGGGTGAGAGCGTCATTAAAGAAGTGAGTGGAATTTGCATTGTTTAACTTATTGAACAAGGTGACATGTGAAATGTCATTATGAAACCGTAACTTATTGAACAAGGTGACGTGTGAAAATATCATTATGAAAAGAGTAAAGAGTAAGGTGAAATGTTAAACCGGTCTGGTGTTCATTTTATTACTTAACTTTATGATTTGTACATAAATTTGAAGTCTGTTCTTCATTTTATTGTTTTACTTCATAATTTGTATATCTTTTTTACTTGACCTTTTGTTTCTGTACTGCGTTGACTTGGCCTTTATGTCTTTAAAATGATATATAATATCGTTTTCATACTAAGAAAAAAATATATATTGAAGGAAATATTTACAAGACTGACTTATTAAATATTTAATGATCACCTCATACATTATCATTATCATTACGAGCCAGGGGCGGAGCTAGGAATTTGTTTCAGGGGGGCACCATATTAAAGATGATAAATTATATTTTTTTTAAGCAAAAAGTGATGCAAGACAATAAATCAAAAAATAAAACTGTACTAATGGTGGAATAATAGTATTTAATAATTTGAAAAATAATTATTTAAAAAAATAGGAACATAAAAATACCGACCTTTTTTTTTTCGAAAATATAAAAATACCGACCTTAAGGCAACAAATTTTAATTACCAAACTTTGAAGAGAAAAAAAAAAAAAATAGTTTGAATAAAGGAATGTAACTTTTTTTTAAAGAGAATATAAAGAAGAAAAAGAAGAAGAGGAGGAGGAGTAAGAATGAAAAGAAAAGAAAAATTAAATATATTTTTTAAAAATAATTATTTTAGTGGGCATTTTTGTAAAATTTTATAAATTATAGGCCTATTTGCAATAAAACTTAATTGGCCCAAGGGTAAATAATTATTTCAGGGGGCATTTTTCAATTTTTTATAAATTATTGGCCTATGTGTAATAAAAATTAATGGCCATTTTCTTAAAATAAATTATTTCAGGGGAGCATTTTGAAAACTTTTATAAATTATAGGCCATTTTGTAATTAAAATTAATGAGCCAGCATGGGCCAGGGGGGCATGAGCCCCACTGGGCCTATGCTGGCTCCGCCCCTGTTCCGAGCTATTGCATTCTTTTAATTGGTGAACAAGTTCAGATTATGTTATAAATAAGGTTCGTTTTGTTGAGACATCTTGAATAAATTTAATAATATTAATTTTATAATTTGTTTGAGCTTTGATACTATGAAATATATCGATCTATTTTTTGCTTTCATTGTATCACATTTATTTAACGTATCACTAAAAATATTATTTCGATTGAAGTCGTGTTTGTTTGGATTCAAAATTGCTCCCAAGTTTGCCCATAGACTCACTTGCTAAAATGGGAATGGCAAAATAAGCAATAATATAATAATAGTGGTATAGTTTTGATATTTTACGAAGAGTTAAATAGTAGAATAATAAAGCGTGAATAGATATATATATAGATTGCAACGCGTCCCTTTAACTTGCCGGCTTCGTCGTTCGCAAAACTGTTACGCGTCCACGCCGTGTACACGTAAAACTTCCGCGGGACCCCTTTACCACTCCTTTTGAGCAAAATTACTTTTTTATTTTTTATTTTTATTCTTATGTGGGTGAACAATGAACATAGTTGTAGTTTTTATATTTAAATTTTACCAAATTAATAAAATGCACCATCTTACCCCAAAAATAAATAAGTAACAAAAAATAATAATAATAATAATAATAGAAGAAAAAACTATATGGTAAGTGTACTGTTTTGCTTTTGTAATACTTGAAGTGAAAGTTTAGAATTGTTCGTACATGAAAAATTAAAAGGTAAATGTACGGTTTGTTTTTATACATACTTAGATTTGAGTACAAGTTTAGAATTACTCGCAAACAACAAATTATTGGTTTTGCTATGATCTAATATTTTGGTATTCAAATTAAAAATGTCGAACACTTGATTAGTCCTTATCAAATAAACAAACAACACCTTTGAAACCATCCATATTTAGAGGGTAGTCATATTCTTATTTTTTCTAAATGTTTGCAATGAGAGTACAAATTTATCACTACTGAAGAGAATCATGTGTGAATTCAGACTTGGGGCTATAAATAAGCAAATATATATCCCCATTCAATAAAATTTAATAAAAAGGAAAAAAAAAAAAGCATTTTTAATGTATAAATTCATCTTATTTCTTTTTTTTTTGCCCTTTTCCTTTCCCTTTCCCATTTCATTTTTTTTTTTCTCTCACTGGATTCATGAACCAAAGATATCTCAATACAATATTTTTTTTAAAAAAAAAACGAAAATCATGTAATAATACCAGATAATAAGTTCCACAAATATAGGGCACACTGGAAGTTTTCAGAAAGTCCGGGGCAAAGTGGGAAATAGAAAGCCCCCTTCCTTGTTAGTTCTTACAGATCGAATTTAAAACGTCTTCTCCATAAATAACCCTCCATACGCGGGTCTCACACTCCATTTACGGAGAGATAATAGATTGATATATATATATATATGCGTGTGTAACTGTATATATATATATAGATATCTATCGCTGACGCAGCAGAATACTGATTCAGTACAGCAACAAGCTCCACACATGGCTAACAGACTATCCCTAAGCTTCCTCTCACTCCTCTTCCTCCTCCTCTGCGGCGTCGCCTACGGAGGCCGTCTCATCTCCGACGGCGTCCATGACGATTTCCGCCAACCGTTCCTCCGCCTCTATCCGTTCTCGGCATCAGATTCTTGCGAGCAGTCGTACGGTTTTATGCCCTGCACTACCACCGCACTAGGCAATCTCTTCCTCATCATTGTCTATGGTTACCTAATGTTCCTCGCCGCCACTTATCTATCCAATGGAAGCGAGCTCTTGTTAGAGATTCTCGGCCCTGGTATCATCGGCGGCCTCTTTCTTCCCATTCTCGGCGCTCTTCCTGATGCCATGCTCATTCTTGGTACGTATATAGTCTCATTGAACTCTTTGTTCGATTTTATTTTCATCTGGATTTTCCTACCGGAGGACATTATATAAAAAGATTGATTTTTTATTATTTTTAAATTGTTTTGGGTCTGATTTGTTCATTGTTCTGTTTTTGTGTGTTATGAAAAATGTAGAAATTTTATTTAGAAATTTGTTTCCTAGTGTATTTGCTGAAAATCGAGTTAAACGGCCAAATTTCACATCTCTGAAAAGTAAAAAGTGGGTTAGAAAACAAAGTCAATTTGAGAGTTTTCTAGAAACTGTTTTTTATTCTTCCAACTTCTATATTAGACTGTTCATGAATCATGCCACGTAGAGTAGAAGGTAGGAGGTGGTTTGAACTGGTGCGCTGAGAAGGTCAATGGAATTTAATGCAGTTTTAAAATTTAGGGTAAATAGTGTTGGAGAATTCCAGAGGAAGGATGTAATTTAGGATAAGAGAGATTTGGGGATTTTGTGATCATAATAGGCACAAAGCTGTTGCATCTTCCACAAAAAAAAGTTTGATCTGTCCTATTTGATGAGCTCTATGTCCAAGCGTCTCTCAGTTACTAGCAATCATATATGAAATTCTCTTGCATGATGCACTAATTTTGATGTTTTGGTCTGGTTCTTGAGTCAATTAAGCATGCAATAATTTCTATGCGAGACAAGGCTAAAATGTGCAAAAAAAAAAAAAAAAAAAAAAACACCATAATAAATGTGCAAAAAATAAATAAATAAACGCATTGTTTTTACCAATATAACTGCTTTTTCTGTTTTTTTCCTTTTAAAATTATTATAGAAATAATTCTATAATTTCTTGATTTACCTTTACTCATGACACCCGTCTAGTTGCTTTCATAGGTGAATTGCGAAGATTCTTAAGGAAGATTAGATTTGCGAAGGAAACAAAATCAATCAGTAGAAATCAAAATTATAAATAAAGAAAGTTCCCAATTCTAATCTTGATTGAGAATCTTCACCTTCCTCAGTATTAAGGAGTATAAAAGGGTACCTAAATTAGGTGAAATCAAGACCTAACATATGTGAAGAAGTCAAAAGCTAAAGATTAAAGCTAAAGCCAGTATCTTATAAATAACACCGAGTACAGTGAAAAAGATAGGTCAGCAACTCAAATTTATGACATTATTCTGTGAGAGTTATGGAATGCATGCTGGGACCTTTTCTTGAGAAGAGAGGATCCTTATCCCAGTGAAAAAGGGACAGCCAACAAAGAGTGGCTCCCATTAGAGGATATGGACCTCAATATGACCCACCTTATCAATTTTTGGTATGTCTTACACTTGCAATATCTGCACTTTCCCTAGGCCTTTCATTTCTTCTCAAGTTTTTATTAGGACCTTTGTCTAATTTATGATTCATTTATTGGGTTCTTTCTGCTACTGTTTTACAGCCATGACAAGGCATATACCCAACATTTAACCACATGTTACTTCTATTCACTCCCTTCTTTTTGTACAGTATCTGGACTCTCTGGAAGTGCAGAAACTGCTCAAAGTCAGGTATCAGTTGGAATGGGCTTGCTAGCTGGCTCAACAGTCATGCTGCTTACAGTAATATGGGGAACCTGCATTATTGTCGGCAAGTGTGATCTTCAGGATTCAATTGCAATAGATGAAAAAGATACCAAGGGATTTGACTTGACTGGTATGTCCCTGGACTTGTGTTTATTTATTTATTTATTTATTTTTATCTATTTTGTGAACATGAGATATGATTTGAAGCCAATTCGCTATGGATTACATAATCCAAAATTTACTCCTATGCAGGGTCTGGTGTTAGTACTGATATCTGGACTAGCTATGCTGCAAGGATCATGGCAGTATCTGTCATCCCTTTCCTAGTCGTCCAGTTACCACAAGCTGTCCATTCAACATCAGGAAGGCATTTAGCAGTCTTGATTGCACTTATTATCTCCCTCCTACTACTTGTTTCTTATTGCCTTTATCAGGTAATTATATTTTCCATGTAGTTATTGAATGTATTGTGGAGTGATGCATCGATTTATTTATTTATAGTTAGCATTACGACTGTCTTATTAAATTTTCCCTTTAACTTTATGTTCACACAACACTATGAAACCACTATTTTTTTATCTACCCTGTTTTAAGTCTATGGTATCCTCCTTATACTCCCATTTATTAGATCTTGGAAATGGTCGTATTCTTGGTCACAGAGTTTCACAATACCATTACGTGTACTTTCTGTAATCTGAATGAAAGAAGTACCAACAAATAAGTTTCATACCATATTGACTCTGGAAGAACTTCTACATAAGCTAGCGTTTTGGAGAGTGAAATCATCCTTAATTGCATTTTACTAATTATGTTCAAAATAGAAGGTACATTTGACTTTTCACTACTCTCTGTTTATAGAATGAGTAGAACTCATATGAATGCAGCCATGTAGTTACTGTGAGCTCTGTTCCTAGCCATGTAGTTGGTTGGTTAAATCTTTACTGGTTATTATGGTGTGAATCTTGCGACTCTTCAGACTTCAGTTATAATTGAATCTTGCGACTCTTTAGACTTCAGTTATAATTCTTCTTTTTTCTTTCAAATTTTAATACAGGTGTTTCAGCCATGGATCCAAAGCAGAAGACTTGCTTTTGTAAAACATAAGCATGTAATATCGGGATTTCTGAAATATATGAGAACGAGCTCACTAGAAGGGCTCCTCACAGATGAGGGAAAACTTAATGAAGATGCTATAAAGAAGTTAGTTTTCTCTAAACTTCCTGCTGCTGCCTTTTTTGAAGACTATACTGTTTTCTGACTTAACGGATTTTAACAGGCTTTTTAAGATGACCGACAGTGATGGTGATGGATATATTTCAGCTCCTGAATTAAGAGCACTGATTGTAGGAATTCGATTTGAAAAGATAGGAGAGGATGATGCTGCCGATAAAGTGATGAAAGATTTTGACATGTCTGAGGATTCTAATATTGATCTGCAGGAGTTTACCAATGGAATCTTAAAATGGCTAGAGGAAGCCAAGCGATATGGTGCTTCTCCTGAGACTCTGAATGACTTTCATGAGGTATGTGTCATGATGACTCACTTTGTATATTGTACAACCAGGATTATAACATCATCGAACAAAATGCATTTGCAGCAATCAAAGCGAGAACATTATCTATTGGGGGATCAAACTGACGATGCTGCTGAGGGTGTTGAAAATCCCAGGTGGACCACATTTAAAGCAGCATTATTATTGTTGCTGGGAACTGTCATTGCTGCTGCATTTGCTGATCCTTTGGTAGATGCTGTTGATAATTTCTCTAGTGCCACAAGCATTCCTTCTTTCTTCATCTCGTTCATTGCACTGCCTATGGCAACGAACTCCAGTGAGGCAGTGTCAGCTATTATCTTTGCCAGCCGTAAAAAATTGAGATCTGCCTCCTTAACATTTTCTGAGGTTTGTTTTTCAGTTGATGTTATCATTTCCTATATATGGCGTTGACGATCATAGCACCTATAGTCATGCAACTAGCTTCTCGATCATTGGGCATTAATCTTTTTGGTTATTCCAATTATTGACTATAATACTTAAAATTGTCCTTTCCACACCATAGAGTGACGGGGGAGGGGGGTTACCATGCCTAGCAACTGCATCTGTGTATGTCTTGATGTAATATCCGAGCAGGGGGCAGTCCTTGTTACACATGCTCGGTGACATTGTTGGTGTATGCCTTGGTGTTGTAGCTGAGTATGGCCCTTGTACAGGATTGCTTGCTTGTTACCTATATATGACGGCCAAAAAAAAAAAATCCCCCATGATTTCAAACTTTCCATCCTACTAAAAAAGGAGAGTAGGAATTGTTAAATCAATATATACATATTTGAATTTGGGGATTTAATCTGCATTATTTGCTATTTTCAAATTGTGGAACAATAACGAATATTATACACTATCCTCAATATATTTGCACGTTTAGGGAAATTGCAACCTGCTACAAAGTGGTACTGATACTATATCTTATTTCCTTGTGTTTTTGGTGCAGTTATATGGTGCTGTAACCATGAATAACGTACTATGCCTTTCAGTGTTCTTGGCCCTTGTTTACGTCAGGGGACTGACCTGGGACTTCTCATCTGAGGTGTTGGTTATTCTCATTGTGTGTCTTGTAATGGGTGCCTTTGCCAGCTTCCGGACCACTTTCCCTCTCTGGACTGCTTCTGTAGCTTTCTTGCTTTACCCATTCTCTCTGGTTCTGGTGTACGTTCTTGACTATGTTTTTGGCTGGTCATAGATTGATAGAGGTAAATGGTAATGCTCTTTGGTGACTCTAGTTAATCATCTTTTGCATATTACGTTCTAATTAACTGATTAGGATTTTTTTTTTTTTTTGGTATGTTCGAGTTACATAGCATTACCACAACTAACTTTATTTCGGAGCTATGACATGGCAAATTTTCTAGTAATATAGAAAGCCTATTCTTCGTCTTGCCTTCTCCCCCCCTTGACATGTTTTTAGTATCTTGTATAATTTTCAAATAAAAAAAGGGAGTTTAGTTTTTCTGTTCTTGTCTAGCATTCGAAATCTTTATATAGAATTATATTCCTGACTGGTTTGACCTCAATGCGAAGTTGTGAGCCCAAAATAGAGCTCAGATTATAGAGACATGGAAAATATATTCCAACTATAAAATGGAAAAACTAGAACAGCAGAAGACTAAAATTAGGGGAGTGATTCATTTTATATATTTATTTTCCCTATTGGCAAGACGATGTTTTATTCAAATTACCGAAAAAAACAAACAGACAATGTTTTTATTCAGCTGTTTTAAAAGTATATCAAGTTGTCCATTCTTTACCAGTCAGTTTTGTTAAATAATATACCAGCAACTCGCTCGTGTACAGATTATTGTTGGGAGAAAAATAGAATAATGTACGTATTGGTGTTGGCATAATATGTGCAGACTCTCATTCCGTTAAATAAATGAATACAGACTACAAGCAAAAGAAAATCCAAACACAGGGAGGAGAGAAAAAAAACAAATCAATTCCAGAATTTCCCCAGAGATAGAGACTGACGTAATGTCATTTTGGTCTCAGATCCGATGGTCTCGGTCAATTACAGATTGTTATTATTATTATTATTGTGATCGGTTAGGTTCATATAATAATTTTTTCAAAAGTTTATGACCTAACAGATGGATGGCTTATATAACATTTTTGTTTTTGATTATGAAGTGGGCTTTGATCTCAAATTTGGTTTAATGATTCAAACAGGACAAACTTGAGTATCGAGTAATAATCGCATTTGGAATTTAGTTTGATCCAAGCCAAGCTCAAACAATAAAAAGCTCACCTTAGCTTAATTCAATCAAATACACATCTTTGTCCATATTCGACTTTTATTGAAATTGTTGTCCCAAAACATCTCTTTATTTGGTTTTTTCACAAATGCCTTAAAAGATCAAGGTGCTGTATGATAAAATAAAAAAAATTAAGCACTAAAAATTTTGAGAGCTGAAAATTTTAAGTATTGAAAATGAAAATTTCTCCAATACTAATTTAAATTTAAACATTCAATGTTTAATAAGTGAAGTCATTTAACTTGATATCTCAAACATTGTAAGTAGAATTTGTTCAGTAACTTAGTAACCTTGAGAATGACGATATCCAAAGTGGTCCCTTTTCTGTAATTTCATTTACTTTTCGGCACATGCAAGATGTACAACAAAGCAATCAGGAAGGCCCCTTTCCCTCTTCTCAAACAATGAAAGAGGCCTGTTTGGTTTCCCTAATAATTCAAAAAACTGTTTTCAGATAAATAAAAAACTTGTCCTCTTAAAACAGATATTTTTTAACTAAATTTTCAAAAAACTGTAAATGAAAAAAAAAAAATTATACTGAAGTTATCTGAAAGCAGAAAACTATAATGTCAACAATCTAAAGCCAAACAGTCCCTAACACTCTCTCCAGAGTCTCCACACACAAACAGGCACATCCATGGGCCATTTCTTTCGTAACTGATCATCTGCAACCATAATTGAGGTCAGATTTTGGTGACCCTACAAAAGCATAACAAGACAAAGCACAATCAGATTCCCACAATCCACATGCAAAAGTTTGTTACCTATCAAGGGTGCCTGACTCATCCACCATCCAAACAAATAAACCCAAAACTTTAAAAAACACAACCATCAAACAAGATTGTAACACCCAAAACAAACAAACTGTACATCACTCCCTATCTTTCTTCTCTCCCCACTCTCACATGGCCAAGATTTGGGCTTCTGTCTCTTTCATACTCATTACTTACACATGCAATTTCATACCTTCACTTTACCCATCAACCATTAAAATTTCATTTCAAGAAGTTCCTAGTGTGGTCTCATGGAGAGGAACAAATGGCCTGCCAAACACACCATAAGAAGTTGCCTCCTCCTCATTTCTTAAAGTGAAACAAATTTGGCCTTTTATAACTTCAGATTCAGATCAACACCTCCTACTTCACCACTGCAGTTGCCCACAGTACTTGCTGCTTGGCCAATTTGAGCTTTTGCATTCAGAAAGAAATTGTAAAATGGCTGTTGTTGAATCAACCCACTTGGTCCCTGCCGATGAATTGGTTCTTCCATGCTTCCCTAGAAATTTACATAGAAGCAAAAATTTTAAGATATCACCATTAAAATGAATCAGAAAATGGAGGCATTCGTAATGGTTTTTTTATTTGTCGTTTAATCTTACTTGATAATGACAAGGTAGAGGTTCAACTTCAGATAATTCGCGGTAATAGGGGACTACACAAGCTGCAGAGGTCTTATATTTTGTGCTTGGACGTGGCGAACTAGCTGTGGGAGGGGCCAACGTGAGAAAATCTCCGTTCAAACCCCCATTTCCTCTGCTAATTTTATCTGAATTCGATTCATACATTGTAGTTGAGCTTAAAGGGCTTTCTCTGGACAGGGTACAACAATAATGTGAATATATAGCAATTACACCATTATCCAAGTATATAAGGTTAAATAGATCAGAAGTAAGTTAACCTGAAAACAGGGTTGCCGGGTTCAATATTACTCGCTCCTCCATTGCCACATGAAGCTGATTCATCTGATCTGTTGATGTGAGGCGCAAGATAGGTAGGAGGAAATTTGCACCGGAAAGAAGGGCTTGTTGGATTGTCTAGAGAGAAAGGATATGATCTCTTCACGCCAACCATCTACATTTTGTACAATCAACCAACCAAATTAATGAAACAAATTCTTTGAATTCGGTCATGGAAAGTAATAAAAATTGAATTTACGAAAATCCGTCATTATAAAACATATCTCAACATCAAAGTAATGTAGGGATAAAGGTTTAAAATGAAACAATGGAGTATGGGAAAATGATCTTTCAAGCTCTCCATTTTCAACATTTCAATTGATTGCTTGACCTATTATTAGCTCTATTTCATTAGTAAAACCAATTCCACAAAATTCCATTCAATGAATTTTCTATTTTTTTCTTTTATTCTAACCAACAGTCCTTGAGACAATTGATAAAGCTGAGTTATGTAGAATTTAACCCAAAAAAAAAAAAAAATCTACCGAACTCCAACAAAGGAAAAATGTATAACTAAATTATAATGGTTAATATAAAATAGAAGAATTGACAAAGCTCTCCATTTTCAACATTTCAATTGCTTGACCTATTATTAGCTCTATTTCATTAGTAAAACCAATTCCTCAAAATTCCATTCAATGAATTTTTTATTTTATCTTTTATTCCAGAAACAGTCCATGAGACAATTGATAAAGCTCAATTATGTAGAATTTAACCATAAAAATTCCCATGTTCTAGTTGTCTCCATCTTAATTAAAAACACATTTTCTACTGAACTCCAAACAAGAGAAAAATGTATAACTAAATTATACAGGTTAATGTATAATAGGGTGAGAAAATTCAATTAATTAATACGAACATTACCTTCTCTTCCTCTGGGCATATAGGTGTGTAGTAGTTGCCATAATGGCTTTGGTTTGAAGGGGGCTCCATCTGAAAATTTATAACAGATGATGAAGAAGTCCCTGAAGAGACATTCACCTACAATTTCAAGACATAATTTTTTTTCGTCAATTCAAACAAAAAGCCAATAAAAATCCCAAAGAATAATTAACAACTCATGAAGAATATTCGGAGAATGCAAAACATTCAATTGGCAAACCATTGATGAAGAAGAAGGTTGCTGAAATTGTTGTGCTCTGTGCATCACATTTTGGGGAGGCCAAGATTCAAAAGGCAAATTCATATTAGACCTATAAGTGAATCCATGGTGATCCAACCTATGATTCTCCCCACCATCAAGATTGTATTCACAATTCCATAACTTAGACCAATTTCCATGCCCTGAACCCATAACAGCTGACCAACCAATCTCACCATCACCTACATTCAACGGTTTCGAAAATGGTACAGAATTTGGATTCAAAACATCCAAATTTGGAATCAATGGGGCTGGTCTAAAAATAGAATTCTTGGAAGAGAAATGGGTGGGTGATGGTGGTGGCAAAGGGGAAGAAGGGGATGGGTTATGCCTAAAATTAGCACCTTGAACAGCTAAGCATGAAGAATTAGGTGATATAATTGAATTGGGTGGCAAAATAGAAGCAGTTGGTACAGCAGCATCTTTCTTTTGTTGTTCCTCTAACCTAATCTTCTCAAGCTGAGCAACACCAAGTCCTCTTTGTGGGACTTTTTTTTGCTTCAGCTTTTTTGAAGATCTACTACCACAACCACCACCACTGCCACCACCACCACCACCACTACTGCTATTACTATACTTTTGGGTGTGTGCCTCTTGAACCATACTTGTCTCAATCATCTATCTAACTACAAGCAATAAGATAATGTTCAAGTAGTGAACCACCCTTATGGGCTATATATATGGAAAAAAAATAACCCATACCATAAATTGAGACACTGAATATCTTAAAAAAAAATCAAAATCTGAGGGTTTGAAGAAGAACCCAAATGGGAAATCTAGAGGAATCAAGAGAACCAAAGTCAAGAGGAACAAAAATCTCCATCCAAAAGATTACACAAAATCTCGCAGGTTACAGAGTCAAGATAGGCAACTTAAATGGAAACAAGAACCCCCATAATTCAGCAAAGCTCGTATATATATAGAGAGAGAGAAAAGTATATATAGAGAGAGAAATTATGTGAGAGCTTCGGATTTTTCTCAAACCCAGTGGTTGGTTTGTCTGAGAGACAGATCAGATCACTAAATTATGAAAACCCATTTTTTAAAAATTCAAACTTAAATGCAAATCTAAAGCAACTATTTGAATACCCTCTCTCCCTGTCTCACTAATTTCTCGCCCAAATCCTCGCTCCACTCGTTTCCTTCCTAGACCGACTCTCAAGACCCCTCTCTCCTCTCTCTCTACATATCATAGTCTCGTGTCTCTCTCTCTAAGTACCCACCATATTCTCAGACCTGGAGCTCTTTTTTCTCTCTCTAAATTATGGTTTGAGGTATAAAAGGAGTTAAGAGCCAATGTTGCTAGGCAATCTCACCTTCGCCGGTTTGTTGCATTTGAGGGTATCCTTGGCTGGCTTTTGCAGCTTTTGGACCAACCTGTGGGACCCAAAATAGTACTGACTGCTACACCAATACATATTCCATGCATGTAAATACTATAATTCTTCATTCATGATTCCACCTATTATATGATTCCATCTACATTTTGTACTTCATTTAACTGAACTCCTTAGTCACCTCCTTGCCATAACCAATTGGATAAATTTAAGAAATACTATTCAAATTAAAAAAAAAAAAAAAAAAAAGAAAAAAAGAAGAAGAACATTCTAAGCAAATGCACTCATTTTATTTTTATTTTTTTAAAAAATATATATATATTTAAATGACAAATTCACCCTTAATACTTGATTCTTTTATTTATGTGTAAGGGACAACTGTGTCATTTTACTTTAAAATTTTGGTGCATTTGATTAAAATGAAAATGCGAATAAGGCTCACTTGTGCAATATGACACCTTTTGCAAGGATAGGGATATCAAAATGGGAATAACGCTTACCATTGCACTATAAAGCTTAATATTATGTTTGGTACAGTGAAAAAGAAAAGAAATGATAATATTAATTAGAAAACAAAATAAAAATAAAATAAAATAAAATAAAAGGAGAGGACATTATTAACCACTCATTGTGTTTGGTTATTAGGTAAAGGAAAAGAAATGAAATTATAGTAATTATGTTTGGGGAAAGAAAGAAAATGAAAGTATTTAAATAAATTTACATTCATATCATTTCTTGTAGATTTTGTCTTTTATAAAAGTAAGGACAAATTTGGTATTAATAAAATTTCATTAAAAATGTTAGTCTTTCATTTCTTTTCCTTCCCTTTCCTTTCATTTTTTTTTAGAGGATTACAAAACCAATACTTCATGCCTAATTTGTATCCTTCCGAACCCCTCCGTTTCCTTTCTTTTCTTTAAAAAAATTATACCAAACACACTATTTCATTTTCCTCCATTACCTTTTTTTTTTTATTTTTTTTTATTTTCCTTCATTTACCCTCCAACCAAACTGGGCCTAAGTTACTTGGTAGAGTTGCATAACGAATCGTCGTAAGTCAATGACCATTCTTGTTTGGATTCGACTTGGAACAAGAATGCGTAACATTATCGTTTCTATCTGAACTCACTACACTCTCATTGCGATTGAACCACTTTGACGATGGAAAAACCTGTAACGATCTGGCCATGGACTTGGCTCGTAGTGTGAACGCTTGGCGTGACATACAATCAATGATTAGGCATGCTCCAATCCACTTGCAATGAACCATATGCTAACTATCCAATTGAAAATCTTAAGTTATTAGGTAGAGTTGCTTACCCAGCCTTATAAGTTGAAGACCTTTCTGGTTCCGAACAACCTAGAACCCATAAAATTAGGCTTGCTTCAATAGCCTGAGCAAAGCTGTTGGAGGAGCATTTTCTACTTTGGGTTACAATGAACTCAGGTCCACATAGAAGCTGTAGTTGAGTTAATGCCAACCATAGCTTGGGCCTTGAACAATGATGTATTGGAAAGAATTTTGGTCCACAATCACGAGATTTAACTTTTAAACTTCAAACCCATCTGATTTGAGAAAAAATTGTTGAATCATTTTGCAAAACTTAACCAGGGCAGGACTAAAAAAATTCACCAAGTTGCCCTAACAATATCTTCAATCCAAAGTTTATTTGTCTCCATGCATGTAATCGGAAGACAAATTTGTGGACTTATTTAAGCTGAAGATTAAGAAAATCTTGAGATCCAATTATTCAATGAAGAAAAGAGAGTTGAAAAAGGAAAAACAAGTAGAGAGGTCAAGATGCCAAACATCATCAGATCAATTATTATGCCATGCCCAATGGATTTGGCTTTCCAAATGGTCCACCTCACCCACAACAAACTATATCTAAATTCTGAAAACAAAACAAAACTTTTGTCCTCAAGAGGTCCGGGAAAGACAGTGGAGCCTCCATGACACCACCTGTTTTTGTCATTAAGATACCAAGATTTTGTTAGATATACACAAAGATATAAGCATCTACTTAAGATTCTCCTTCCCATAACATTTTATATTTATATGGGAATTTTCAGGAAATATGAACTGTAAGTATTTGAAGAGCAAAAGTATAGAGAGAATTCAAATCTAATATATATATATGTAAGTATTTGAAGAGCAAAAGTATAGAGAGAATTCAAATCTAATATATATATATATATATATATATATATATATATATATATATATTAGATTTGAATTCTCTCTATATATATATAAAAATAAGATTTGAATTCTCTCTATACTTTTGCTCTTCAAATACTTACAGTTCAAAAATAAAAGACATGTTATGTTATTATTTGCAGCTGTATGCATAAATTTTGTAGGTCACAAATTCACAATGAGCAAGACCACACAGTAGGGATGACAATAAAAGACATGTTATAAATATATATATTAGATTTGAATTAGATTTGAATTATATATATAAAAATAAGATTTGAATTCTCTCTATACTTTTGCTCTTCAAATACTTACAGTTCAAAAATAAAAGACATGTTATGTTATTATTTGCAGCTGTATGCATAAATTTTGTAGGTCACAAATTCACAATGAGCAAGACCACACAGTAGGGATGACAATAAAAGACATGTTATATATATATATATTAGATTTGAATTAGATTTGAATTCTCTCTATACTTTTGCTCTTCAAATACTTACAGTTCAAAAATAAAAGACATGTTATGTTATTATTTGCAGCTGTATGCATAAATTTTGTAGGTCACAAATTCACAATGAGCAAGACCACACAGTAGGGATGGCAATTCAGTGGGTTCGGCTGTTTATATTTTGAATTTAGAATTATACCTTAATAATTGATCACTAAAATATATAGCATACATAAAAAATTTACATGAGTTGTGGAAGGAGATCGGTCGTTAGAGGATCTTGTCCCACGTCAAACGTGGATGGAAAGAGTCTTGAACATATAAGTAGCACCACTAAACAATTAAGTTTTGGGTCACATGACAAATATATGACCATACAAATGATTTGAGATTCTTGGTGTTGTTTTATAAAAATTAAATTATATTGACATTCTTTGAGGTTTGACAAATTCTATATAGGTAGACTATTCAATATTTATTACTTTGACTCTCCTAAGCTCGTTCGGTGGAGCCCGAAAAGTGACTTTAAGTGTAAAAAGTCAATAATGTCCTTATATTATATTTTATATATATATATATATATATATATATATTGTATTTTATAAATTTTGATCAACAAATGCTACTAGTGTTGTTTAACAAAGGTCAATGTAATAAACTATCAACCCTAACATCAGGGGAGGTCAGGGCAGGCCCTGGCCCAAGACGACCAACGCCCATAAGTGATAGTCCCCCCGTCCCCCCCCCCCCCCAAAAAAAAAAAAAAAAAAAAAAGAAAACTATTAATTGAGGTTAAATTGGGCAATATGTTCACAATGGGTTGACCGAGTGATGGTGAGTCCGAAGATCTGACCAGTCTGTATAATTATGACATTGTGAATGATCCAAATAAAGCCCGTTAGGTTGATCCATGTCTTATTTGGTTTTTGGGTTCCAACTTATTAATTAGAAACAAAAATCTGACCATTTTTCTTGTGGTACCTCAGCTGGTTGGTCTTACTGGGCTGAAGAGGCCCAAATAGCAAACTGTAAGCTTTATTGTTTAAGAGTGCCATTTTAAAGCTCATCAGGCAGGCCGAGACATTTATTATAATCAGCATAGCTTTTGATTTTTTATTTATTTTTTTTATCCCGACAACGTTAGTGTGTAAGGCTTAGTTTGGTTAGCGTGATTTATGTAAAATGTTTCTTTTTGTTTCTTCATACTCACACAAATGAGAGTTTTCTTACACAAATTAATACTCCTAAATTGATTACAACACTTTTACTCTTGAAATTAAAATTATTCGCTACACTTACAAAACAAAGTAAACTAATCTAATAGCAGAGTGCTAATATAAAATGAAAACTTCCAAAAAAAAAAAACTATATAAAGAGACATGTACATATCTAGATATGTATATTTATTTATAAATCTAATTATATATATTATTTTATCACTATTATTATTATTATTAAATTCATAAGGGTAATTTAATTGTATATATTATTTTACTAATATTATTATTATTTAATTGTATATATTATTATTATTTTACTATTAAATTCATAAGGGTAATTTTGACATATAAAATCATTTTCCTTTCATTTTCTTGATATCCAAACTAATTAAACAACATTTTCTCACAAGTTTCTTCAAAAAAAATTTTGCTAACCAAATGCATAATAGAAAACTAATTTTTTTTTTCTTTCACTTCACTTTCCTTTCTTTTACTTTCCATCATCAATTTTTAGCTAACCAAACGGACCTTAAGAGTCTCAGGGGTATAGAGTTGTCAGAGATTCGAAAGGTAAGTCATTGAAGTCTCGCTTTCGAGCCGCATTCCTGACTTAAATAGTGCGTATGTTATGGAACCAATACACGTGCTCTATTGGGGGGAGGGGGAATTGTTAGTGTGTTCGTATGGGGAAAGATGGGAGTGAGGTTCGAACCTCGGCGGAAGCTGCCCTACCGCTGGATTCATTAAATGATGAGATCTTTTATATATGGATTAATTGATGGGATTTTTATTTTTTATAAACGAAAACGATAAATTTTGATTTTATTTATTTATTTATTTATTATTAATTATTTTTTTATGTGGTGAAAATGGTGCCCTTATTTTAATACAAGGGAAAATAGTACAGACACTCTTCATATTTGAGATAGAAACATCCATCTACAACTTAAATACTTTTTGGCCAATAACAATCAAAATTAGAGAACGTCATTGTTCAAAAAATGTATAAATTGTACATAACTATCTTTAATCCAAACTTAAAAATTGTCAATGTAATTTACCCATAATATAATGATGATGGGGCTGACACCATTTCCATTCATATAAAAGTAGTTTCATGAATTTTTATTATTTATTATTTATTATTTATTATTATTTTCCCTGACAAACAAACGGCAAGAAGATCAACACGAACAATCTTTCACGGCTAACTCCAAAATATCAACCGGAATATGAATAAGAGCAATATGAGGCCGAGAAAGTTGAGCAAGCACATGAGTAACTCTGTTGCCATATTGACGAACATGACTAAGGCCAGAACAGGAGAACCACTCCAAAAACACTTGCACATAAATAATAAAAAAAACCCAAGAGAAACAATCTCAACCGGGCCACCATCCACTCCATTCACTTGCACATCACGTACCCCCTTATATTTTGATGATTTGGATTTCAGACATTCCATTACATTTTTTCCTTACACACTCTACAATACCCTAGAGGTACATAAATAGAATAAATGCCGGGCCGACAGAGCACACTTGTGTAATGTGATTTGACTTTGCGCCATTTGTGTTATTTGGATTTTATTCTATAAAAGACACTTGGAAAAATAATTGTGAAAATTTGACAATTAACAAAACACAAGACTACCGGATGTAGAAAAGCCTTTCTTTTTGGTACCTCAATAAACCTGTATACTTGCCAAATAACTAAATAAAAATTGAACCTATATATATGGATGAATAACCATCAGAAATTGAACCAATTTTTTATAGATGAACTTATAACAAACTTTATCACCTGATCTAAACTGGATTTTTTTAATTATTTTTTATTAATTTATCTACGGAGATGGAAGTTAATGAATTAGATTTTCCATGGAGTGAAGACAGACCTCATGATTGAGGACTGTTGTGATAATCATCATCACTCATGGAGGAAAGTATACATACTGAATGTTCATCTATTTTCTTGCTCTCACGTGGATGTTGGAACTCTGATATATAAATTATGCGCCAATCATGGAGCTGGATGATTGAAACTTCAGCAAACAGTTGTTTAGATTCTTCAATCAAATATTTATCTTTCCATTTATTTCATTGCAGCATATATATTCAGCAAGAAGGGTCCGGTCTACAGCGTAAAATTATTTCTGCCAGCAAACTTTTGTGTTTTTTTTGTCAGTAAACAACTAAACAAGGGATCTTACATATAGTCCACCACCAATCAGGCCTCCATTGTATATTATGGTACTATATATATACTATATAGTCCATTATTCTCTTGTGGGGTAAGCTCATCTGAATCCAAACAAGGGATCTTACATCCCCAGATTCATTTACCTGTAAACTCTGCATTATTATTGTTCATCATGAAAGTACAATTTTAAAAAACATTGAACTCTCACCCGCCATTGCTCCAGACAAATTCCTCTTAATTGTATGCTGGACTGGACCCCTTCAATTTTAAATGTAATGCAAATATTTCCTTCATCTGTTACTCATTTAACCAAATTATTCAACAAGCTCATCATAGCTATGTTTGCAAAATTTGGGTACTACTTATCAACCATAAAAAAAAAAAAAAAAAAAAATTAGCAACAAAAAATACGCAGTTGTCAACATCGCAATTGAAGTATATTAATGTTTGTACATTTATTTATTATATTTTGGACCTACTAAAAATATATAGTTTCCAGCTAGACTAAGATTTTTATTATGCACAGAGATTTACAGTAGGGGACCACCAAGAAGTGATGGCCAAAACCACATTAATCCATCCAGAATTTAGATTTCTTGGTCTCATCACATTCATCATCTTTCTTGGTTCCTCACTTCCTCCTACAGCTAGACCCCACTCGGTCTCCCTTGCTATATCTCTCACGGGGGTTACAGATAACGACCTTAGATTCCCCTACAACCTAATGGTGAAGTAACCTTAGGAACCGATCTTCTTAAACTGATCCTATCTGGTTTCATAACCTATATCTAACTTCTATATTAACACTTGCTCTAGCTCAAAGATTCATGCTTTACTCCTTGGAGTAATTTCGGTTTCTAAGTTGTTGATGGCTGTACTTGAATCTTCCACAAGTACGAGTCAACTTACTGTACGTCATTATATAATGTCATTTATATTCCTAACTTCATGATAACATCAGTTTCTACTTACATAAGATTAATCGGATTTGTCCAACTGTCGAGCTCCCTCCTTTGAGTTATTTTAGTTTCTAAGTTGTTGCTAACTTTGCTTGAATCTTCCACAAGCAAGAGTCGACTTACTACACGTCATTATGATGTCATTTATATTCCTGACTTCATGATAACATTAGTCGACTTATATAAGATTAATCGGATTTGTCCAACTCTCGGGCTCTCTATCATCACTCTTATGATAATTGGGTAATCACTCTTATGATAATTGGCGCTCAAGATTTCCCAAATGGAGCATTTTAAGAAAATAATTATAATAATAAAAAAATAACACTACTACAATAGTAAAATTACAGGATTCCACTCTATATAAGTGTGAAAGCTTGGGTGAAGATTGAATTATGAAAGCAAGTAACCCTTAACCTTCTATAATCTCCACTACTATTCACCAGAAAATGACTTCTTTTAAAGAGAAATAAAAGATGGGGAAGTTTTTTCAACTCTTTTTGAGGGTTAAGGAAGATGTTGGGGCATGAAATGTACAATTAGAAAGCACTAAAGCAACAATACTTAAAAAGAAAGAGCTCTCTTTCATCCACATGATGAAATTGACCATTTCTAAACAGAGCAAACAATCTACGTGCTCATCCCATTTTTCAATTCTGAAAGCGACTATGAGCTCAGATCGATATCAAGTATGCCAATGAGATATCAAAAAACTTTTTGCTGTTTGTCCATCTGGGTTGCCTTCTTTTGAGAGAATTCTATTATCATCTCTCTCAAGACACTGCTAAAATAAGAATGGTTGACCTGTTTTTAGGAGGAAATATGAAGAAACTTGATCACAACAAACTACTCCAGTAGAGTAGTACTAGTACAAACTCAAGAAACCAAAGTTCAGCAAACAGTTGTGACATACAAGTCTTGAAAAGAGCAATCAAATCAAATCAATCCATCATGGATAACAAAGTTGAGCTCCATGAGCACACTTGTGGAGCAAAGCAGAAGAACATAAACTAAATAATATAGAAGCAAACCGGGGACTGAAAAAACCCTAAATACAGTCAGATTAATTTCTTCTTCCCGCGGAGTGGCCATTGAACTGAAGTGACTGAAATCTCCTCCCTTGCTTGCTTTGTATGCGCTTCAACAGCACCAATTGCTAATTTTTCATGTTGATGACAATTGACCCTATTGGAGTCCTGAAATGTCAGTTCAATGTAAAGGTAGACCATTTCTGGGAAAATTATTTAAAAATTGGGTAAATCAAAGTAACGAACTTTTAACACAAATGGGTATTGAAGTAATCACCTGCAAGAAGGATAAAGTTCCAAGTCTAGAGCTCATTCAATGGCGAGAATCAGAGGAAGCAGAGGACGGCTTGTCAGAAAGGCCGTCGTGCTCCTCTTCTTCACCCTGAATTCGTGCCGGAATTCGGAATCCGGGGAATCCACCGCCTGAGGTGAATCCAATGCCGGACATGGATGATGGATGGATCGGCAGCACTTGATGGTGGTGGTGCTGATCACCGGCTGCAATTGAAAACGGATCTATCCAAGCACGAAGTGAAGGTGAGTTACTGGACTGAAGGGGTCCCCTCTGAGCAAACTGCTGGTTCTGGTCGAACAACGGCTGCAGCAACGGCGGCGTTGGCGGAGGCGCACTGAAAACAAACCCACCTCCTCCACCATCACCGCCGGTGTCTCCACCGCCATTCCAACCCAACATTCTTGAAAATCGGCCGAGCTCTCCGTGCTGGTGCTCAGACCACCCCGACCCATCAAACCCCATCTGGGTGTGCCCTGAAAAAAGGGCTTGCTGGGTTTGGTGATCATGCGCAGAGCTCTGATGCGATTGGTGGTGATGAAGAAGAACTGGGTCTTGGAAGGATTGAAGCGAGAGCCTCAGATCCTGGGTCTGACAGCTAGTTCTCGACAGCAAATCGCGTGGTGGGAAGTTCTGAAACTGAATCACCGACGAATTGGTCTCGGCCGAAGCACCCATTGGAAAGAAAGACTTGATGTCGGAGTCCATTGTCGGCGGCAAGAAGCTCGACTCATTCTCGCTCATGTGCATCTGTTGATGCTGGTTCTGAATGTTACTACATCTCTTACCTGAAGAAGACGAACCAGCGACGTTTTCGACCATCTGTTGCTTTTTAGCTTCGAAATTTTCCTTTTCAGCAGACACAGTAGTTGGGTTCCATGCGGGTAGTTCTGCGAGCTCGTCAATGGCGGTCTTGGCCTTTTTGATGAGCCAATCGACCGCTTTGCTGGGTCGGTCGAAGCCGAGACGGTCCTGGACGTCGTAGAACTGAATTGCTGTGTGCGCAGATAATCGGACACGCCGGTCTCTAGGACCCTTTGCGGTGCAGACCTTGCTGTGCCGATCTTTGCGTCCGGTGGACCGAACAATGTGGCCTCCTTGTACTTCAACGATCTCGCCGCCACCGGCGTTTCTCAACCCGAATTTTGACGACGATGTTGTTTGGTGGTTTTGCTGGTGAGTGTCTCCCATTTTCTCTGGCAATCTCGCATGTTCGACGTTTTGCTCCAATGAAGATGAAGATGGGAAGCAGGAGCGTTTATTGGGTGGTTGTGGAGGCTGATATTGTATCTCTAATAGTGGGTGTCCATGAAAGGCTGCTTCTTCTTGTTGTTGTTGTTTTTCTAATTGGTCTTGGTCCTCTTCTTCTTCTACATATCTTGAATTTTGAACTTGGTTTTGGTTTTGATGATGATACTGTTTTTGGTGGTGCTGCTGATGATGATCATTCCTCTGAGGATCCAGTCTCAGACTCTTATGCTTTTCCTGTTCCAGCTTTTGATTGAGAACACACTTTTTGTTTAGTGGGTTAATGTTGTTTTCTCACTCCTCTCTCTTTGTTTTCCACTCTTCTCTAGCTTCTTGTTGTTGTTGTTGCTGTGCTGCTTCTTCTGTACCTGCCACCACTCTGAAACCTGATGTTGCTGCCTCTGCCTCTGCCTCTCCCGAAAGGCCCTGCCATTCAACCCTACAAATTCCATCACCCTAATCACAACCCAGAATTAATCCTAAATAACAGAGCCTAACCCACCTAGCCCATCTCTGATCTGTCTCCACTCAGATTGTGATAATAGGCCTCTATGTGTACATAGTACTGTGTACTAACCAAACTGTTCAAATATATATTATATAGAGAGATGACCAAAATTCAAGAGAGATTACAGTAAATGTCCTGCAATTGTTTCATATTTTTCAGAGAGAAAGGGCAAGAGGGGGTGTGGAGGTGGTGGTGGAACAGTAAATAATATAGGGCAATAGGAAAGAGGCATACTTTCACTGTCCTATAACAACCCTTGATGCCACTGATAAGGGTGGCAGTGTTTGGTCAGAAAGATGATTAAAGATCTTTGTGATCTCATCTGTGCCTCCTGCTCTTGTACTAGCTACACACAAACACAAATACCAACTTAAAATCTCTTTTTTCAATCAACCAGGCCCAACTTTGGTCCCTTTCTTCAACTATATCTCACCCATCTTTTCTCTCTCATTCAGTTGTTTTCAATGTTTTTTCCTTTCTTCTTTTTTAATTAGCATTAGTTAAAACTGTTTGTTATATATTAGCTCTAAGAAGTTTCTTAATGGAAGGATGAATTGATTAATGATAGATAGTGAAGTTGGAGCTCAGATTCTTTATGGTGTGCTCTATCGCATCAGATGGATTTCAGCAAGGACACGCATGAGTACTCCTATTCGTCCCATGATCTTAGCTCAAATAGAGAGAGCACTCGTACAGATCAATTTTGGTCAATCATTAATTGACATTTAAATAAGTAAGTTAATTTTATTCAGCTTTTTACCTACGCAGTTCCATAGTTTCTCCGAGAAGTAGATCGTTGAAATGCCACTGCCACCCCCTTTGAAAGTGACCTCTTATCGCTTTGGTGGTTTTGTCTAGCTTTAATTCTTCTCTCTCTCTTTTTATTTGCTGCTTCACTTAAAAAGAACAACTCAATCCTTGCCCTCAAATTTTCATCTCCCAAACCAGCTTTTTCTGGTTTGTTGGATACTTGTACATGACATCTCAAGGTCGTGTCCTTCAATCTTCTTTTCTGTGCATTATTGTCCTTGTCTTTAGAGGGTTAAATTACTCAAGTGCCCCCACATAAATATTTTTGGTTTCTCTCACAATTTGCAGCAAAATCCTTTAATTGCTTATATAATGGCACTAGTGCTTAAACATCCTGTCTGATGCACTATCATGTTCCACTTTTTCGGTCGTGCAATCCTTTTCAGTCTACTTCTCTATGCATTTTGTGATGACAACCTACTGACCTAGCTTACTCAGCTGAGCTTTTGTGAAAGTTTTTAAAATCTATCCATCCATTAAATATATAACATGCTTTGCTATTGTTGTGAAATTAGATGAGAATAAACCTTTTTTACATGTAAAAAGCGAAAGGTTTAAGTCACTGCATGCAAGGACAATTGTGCATATATATATATATATAAAGAAATTAGATTAAATAATTAATGATATGTTTTGAACCAAAAAATGGATGGTGAGGTAGTTTTTTTAGTAGTAACTAGGGTGGTTATTCAAATAAATATATATATAAAAAAAAAGGTAAAGTTGAAGGAAATGAGATAGAGTTTAATATATTTGAAATATTTGTCACCATCGCCATTATTAACAAAATATATTCGAATGATTTATGTAAATAGAGAATAATATAGTCATTATGTTATTCTTATTAATATAAATTTAATCAGATGTGTCCAATGATCGAATTCCCTACCATTATGTTCTCTCATGAGTATCTTCATCTCATATTGATGTGTTGGTCACAAAAATTCTCTAAGTAAACACTAGAAATTGAATCTATATATTCACCATAATTGACCATCAATTTGGGGGTAGGGAGCTTAGTGGCATTTTTAGAGCCTTTCATTTTTATTTTTTCTTAATTGGTAAAATAAAATTGAAAATTTTGCAACGTTGTCTTGATATGGTGAATTGCTTAAGCACCACACATATTATGATAAATATCTTTTTTGCACTCACTTCACATGTTTTCAGATGTACAGTAAATTATTGTAGTAATTGCTCTTCTAGTGCCTATTTGCCTAACACAACCTGCCTAGTCCACTATTATGTTGTCACTTTTTTTTTTGTTGAACAATCCTTTTCAGTGTACTTGTCTACCTGTTTTTTGATAGGTTGTTAAACTATCATTTAGATTTTCCTAAAATAATTATCTAGCTTTTAGACAAAGTCTTTAAAAGTGAGCTGTCAAAAGAAGTCTTTATAAATCATCCCACGTTTTTTTAACCACAGATTTGCGTGCAACAACTAGTCGAACACTTTTCCAACTAACCAAAAAAAAAAAAACACTAGTTGAACACTTAATTAGTTTTGGAAATATATATATTTTTTTTCATAAATTAGTTTTGGAAATATATATATCTATGTTTTCAACCAAGCATGCATGAGAAAGTGTAGTAAAAAAATTAAGAAAGTAAAACTTTAAGCCCGTTTGACATGTGTTTTGTTTATATTATTTTTAGTAATAAAGATATATTTGATGCGATTTTATTTTATTTGACACAGTGTTAAAATACTTAGTGAAAAGTGACCCAAAACCAAAACAGCAAAAAGATATTTTTTCTTATTTTGATAATTATTCATGACCTAAAACTATAACCGTACATGTTTTTGTTTTTGATATTTTCATAACAAAATATCGTTTTCAAACGTTTTTTCCAAAACACTCGTACAATTTTAGCCAAAATCAAAACACCTCAAACAAAACGCATACCAAACGAACCCTTAATTATTTAAAACGATTGGGGTGAATATCCAAATATAGAAAGAATTAATGATGAAGTTGGAGTAGATGAGACTAGATTGTGAATAATTTTGTAATCCATGAAACTTGGAAAGAATGATCCATTCAATCTCTTTAATCTTTTTTCTTCTCTCTTGGTGCCCTCTCCCTAGTAAACAAAGGAAGTATGTTCTTTCCTTCCAATTTTTCCTATCAAACACAGCAAAAATAAGGGCTACTATGAGCAAAATGTCTTTGTATTGTGAGATTTGAGTTACTAAATACCCTTCAAATGTTATGATAAATTCTCTTTGTGCCCCTCACACAGTACAATAATTCTTCTAATTGCTTGGTCAAAGCTTAAACATCCTTTCTGATTCCACCATCATGTCAGGCGCAAATCCCCTGTAGTCTGTTTTTCCGGCAGTCCCTACAGTTTACATTATTAAGGCCTTGCTTTGGCCACGTATTTTGCTCTTTATAATGGGTGTGCTTGGCTTTGCACAATAAAAATAAGTCAACTAACGGCGTAAACTAAATGCTAAAAGGTGCCAACTGTAAACCAAAAACAAAAAACAAAAAAAAGAAAGAAAATAATAAAAAGGAAAGTTGAAATAAGTTTAAACGCTAAAATGTGCCAACTGTAAACCAAAAACAAAAAAACAAAAAAAAAAGAAAGAAAATAAGAAAAAGAAAAGTTGAAATAAGTTGAAAGCACAGAATTTTTTGCGCCCCCGCTCCTTCACTTTCCCTTTTCCTTTCCCTTTATTCCCTTTTGGTTTTCTTATTTCTCTCCTCCCGTTTTCGTTTTGTTCCATTATTTCCTTTTAATTTCTTTAATCCAATCCCTAATTCGTCTCTCTTGTTTCATAAAAAACATATTGTTTTTGAATTCCTTTTTTATTCAAAACCCACTTCCTCCCTCCTCTATTTTTACTTTTTTATTTCCTTTTTTGAATCAAAACCCAGATTGACATAATACCTTTCAGAAATTGGTGATTTCTTCAATAAGATTCTCCTCTTCATCAACAGGAAAGAAATCTACACTGAGCTGGTATCTACAATTCACCTAAATAATGTTTCATGGTTGGTAAGAATACATGTTATTAATATTGTGCATTTAATAGTATTGTTCATTTATTGTTCAAAATACAGGGAAATTTATATTTTGAACTGAACATTGTAGATTTAGAACTGAATTTATAATTCTTTCATTTGTCAAATGTCATTGTAGTAAATTTAAAATCTTTCATAATTGATTTTTTGAACTGACTTGGCTTCATTAGGTAGTAATGTGTTATCCAAAAATTTTGGTATTAAATGTATGCGGCAATTACACATTCCAGAGGTTATTATTTGATATTTATGAAAGAAAAAAACATTATGAAGTTTAACAAAAAAGCACACGGATCACCTTCACCATCAAAACTAGGTATTGATACAGTGCTGAATAACTAATGTTACACATAAATTTATGAAAATTCTTTCATTTGTCAGTGTGCCTATTTTGGTATTAAATGCATGCGACAATTACATATTCTAGAGGTTATTATTTGATATTTATGAGAGAAAAAATTTTGTGAAGTTTAATAAATAGGTACACTGATCACCTTCACCATCCAAATTAGGTATTGACACAGTGCTCAATAACAATGCCACACATAAATTTATGAATTTTTAATTCTTTCATTTGTCATCTGTTAGTCTAAATTATGATCTTTTTTTTGTTAAAATTGACATTGGTTATGCATTGTAGGGTATCTGAAATCTTAGATAATTATAGGGTTTTCTTCTATAATCTTCAATAAGCATTGTAGTGAATGTAAAATCTTACATAATTGATTGTTTGAACTGAGTTGGCTTCATTAGGTATCAATATGTTATCCAAAAATTTTGGTATTAAATGTATGCGGCAATTACACATTCCAGAGGTTATTATTTGATATTTATGAGAGAAAAGATATTGTGAAGTTTAATAAATAGGCACACTGATCACCTTCACCATCTAAATTAGGTATTGACACAGTGCTAAATAACTAATGTCACACATAAATTTATGAATTTTTAATTCTTTCATTTGCCATCTGTTAGTCTAAATTATGATATTTTTTACTTGAAATTGACATTGGTTAGGCATTCTAGTTTATCTGAAATATTGGATAATTGTAGGGTGTTCTTCTATAATCTTCAATAAGCATTGTAGTGAATGTAAAATCTTGTATAATTTATTTATTTATTTATTTTTTGTAGTGAATATAAAATTTTGTATAAGTTGGCTTCATTAGGTATCAATGTGTTATCCAAAAATTTTGGTATTAAATGTACGCGTCAATTACACATTTCAGAGGTTATTATTTGATATTTATGATAGAAAAAACATTGTGAAATTTAATAAATAAGCACATTGATCACTTTCACCATCAAAATTAGGTATTGACACAGTGCTGAATAACTAATGGCACAAATAAGATGATGAGCGTAAGTTTTAATAGGGACTTTGTTGACTCTTGTTATTTTTTTTTTATTATTATTTTTTTTAATAAAAAGTTCCTTTAATGGAGATAACGGAAAAAGTAATTTTAATTGTTAAAATAAACCCCACCTCTTATATTATAAGAGCAAAATACGTGACCAAAGCAAGACCCTAACAATATAAACAGCAGGAACTGCAGAAAAACAGACTACATGAAATTTGCGCCCCCATCATCATCATGTTTCTGTTTTACAATCCACTTCGGTGTACTTCTCCAGCCATCTTGTAATGACAGTTAAAAACCTTTGTTTTTTTTTTGGGTAAATGCGACACTTAAACTTTCACATTGCTTTTCCCTAGAATTCTCAATTTAGCTTTCTTTTAATATTCATGTGTAGCTTTTAGATCTGCTTAATCATAATAACTTTTTTTTTTATTATTATTATTATTTATCAAATTATCTAATCATATAAATGAAGAGTTCTATTCTTAACAATTTTTCATCCATAGTTACCATTATTTTATTTTTAAGAATGGGTGCAAAGTACAGTTAATATTAGGAGCACTGCTATTTCACCCGACTTAAAAAAACCCTACTTGATAATGATTATTTCTTAATGTCCAAGTGTCATGTTATAATTAGTGAAGCCCTTAATAGAAACAAATAGGCCTCTCTCCTCTTCACCCACACCCCCAAGTCTTCTCATCCCTCTCTCTATATATACAAATGTTTACATATATATATATATGTATATATATACTCCCTTTATAAGCTTTCTCTATTTTTATTTTTTTTCAGATGAGTTATGGAGACCTGGTTAACCCATGAACCTTTGTTCTTCAATTCTCAATTATTGTTCTTGATGTAAATAAATAAAAAAAATTTAGATGACGAAAAAGAGAAACTAAATAGATATGCAAACTCAAATTTTTTTTTTCTTCCTCTTTTTCTTTTTTGGGGTGAAAACTATAGTCGAAGATAGTAGCAAAAGACAAAAATTTCATTCCATGCAACAAAGCCTTTTAATGAAAAATATATTTTATAAGAAGGAATTTTAAGCAAAAATATGTACATATTAACTTGTGC